>NC_060954.1:49082766-49085017 GCF_022045245.1 Lucilia cuprina
ATAGACTAGACTATAGACTAGACTATAGACTAGACTATAGACTAGACTATAGACTAGACTATAGACTAGACTATAGACTAGACTATAGACTAGACTATATACTTGACTTTAGACTAGACTATAGACTAGTGCCGAAAAAGTATTATTGTACTGAGTTTACCTTATCTGCTGTGTAGTACACTGCAGAGTGGTAGCTTTAGCAGCAGCCTCTGTAGATTTTTTTGGTTTTTAGAAAATTGTATTTAAACTGGCAAATAACAGAGAAACTTTTAAAAGCAACTTGTTGTCGTCTATACATTTTTAACTTATTTTATTTTTATTTTGCCTGCATTCAAGCACAAAATTATTTTTTAAACAAAAATTAAGAAAAAAAATGTATTTACTATTTGTTAAAGGGTTTTTTAAGGTTTTTTCTCTCATTTTTATTTGTCTAAAAATAAACAATGCGCAATTATAGGTATTTTATTTTTTTTTTTTTTAATTTTTAAACACAAGAACAAAAACTTCTTAAACCAGTTCCTTTTTTGGAAACCATAAAAGGAATGCTGGTTGCTGAAGTAACGAAAATCTTTTAAAACTTTTTGGGTTTTTTAAATGAAGAAAATGGAATAGGAATCTTTTTTAATGTATATCATTTGTATTTTATTGTCTTATGTCAGGAATAAAATTACCTTAAAATACTTATTTCAGTCTAATTAATTTAGGGTTTAAGGAACATGTTGAAAGAGTTTACTAAATGGTAGTCTTTAAATCGAGTTCTAGTACTATACAAGTTTAAAATGCTAACAGTATGAGACTCTTATTAGGTTGACTGTTATAACTGTTATCTAAAAGGTTATTTATATATCTTCGATATTTATAGAGAAAAGCATTGTTAGTTTCCAGTTTTAATAAACTTTTTAACATCACTAAATATTTCTCAAATAAACTTCTACTTAATCTTTCTTAAAAACCTCAACTAAAACAATTTTTTCTTCTCTTTTTCATTGCAGCTTTCATTAGCAAAGGAATTTCACGTAATACCGCTTTTATGCCCCTAAAAAAGCTTCAACAGCTTAAGAAAATCCATAAAATCTAAACATATAAATTAGATTTATATATTAAATTTACTCACCAAAGGTTACTTTCAATCAAAAGTATACAAAAAAAAAAAAAGAAACGTCCCCCCAAACAAAACAACAATTAAAATTCATCTTAACAAAATAAAAAGAAAAATCACGGCTACAAAATGGCTCAACGAAGTCATCAATATTTTAGTTTGCGATGGAATAACTATCAAAACACCATGACTTCGGTGTTTCAGCAATTGCGTGAAGATTTATCATTTGTTGATGTAACCCTATCATGTGAACATGGTTCTCTTAAGGCCCACAAGGTAAAATATAAATATTATTATTGTTTCTTTCTCTTTATTGATAACATTTCATTTCGTTTTTTTTCTAAAACACAGGTGGTGCTTTCAGCTTGTTCATCATATTTTCAAAAATTATTATTGGAGAATCCCTGCAAACATCCAACTATAATATTGCCAGGCGATATTATATTTACAGATTTAAAAACTATCATTGATTTTGTTTATCGTGGTGAAATTGATGTAACCGAATCAGAATTACAGGTAAGTTAATAGAATAATTAAGAAAAATCATAAACTTTGGTTAATTAAGAATTAAAAGATGAATCAACAGAAAGAAAACAAAGCATACAAGGCAAAATAATTGACTCTTGGCTAATTGAAAGTTGGCTACAGTATTGAAAACAACACTGAAAAATCTAGTAAATTTCGATCTAATATATTGATTCAATAGATTAGATAAATATTAGTTTATATTATTATGGAGTAGTCCATAGACTAGTCTATAGGGTAGTCCATATACTAGTTTATAGAGTAGTCCATAGACTATTCTATAGAGTAGTCCATAGACTAGTCTATAGGGTAGTCCATAGACTAGTCTATAGAGTAGTGCATCGACTAATCTATATAGTAGTCCATCGACTAGTATATAGAGTAGTCCATCGACTAGTCTATAGAGTAGTCCATCGACTAGTCTATAGAGTAGTCCATCGACTAGTCTCTAGAGTTGTCCATCGACTATTCTCTAGAGTAATCCATCGACTAGTCTCTAGAGTAGTCCATCGACTAGTCTCTAGAGTAGTCCATCGACTAATCTCTAGAGTAGTCCATAGAGTAGTCCATAGACTACTCTATAGAGTAGTCCATAGACTAGCCTATAGAGTAGTCCATAGACTAGTC
>NC_060954.1:49085117-49102617 GCF_022045245.1 Lucilia cuprina
CTATAGTCTAGTCTATAGTCTAGTCTATAGTCTAGTCTATAGTCTAGTCTATAGTGTAGTCTATAGTCTAGTCTATAGTCTAGTCTATAGTCTATAGTCTAGTCTATATTCTCCGATCTATAGTCTTGTCTATTCTTTAGTCTATAGTCTAGTTTATTCTCTATGTTATAGTGTAGTCTGTAGTCTAGTCTATAGTCTTGTCTATAGTCTTGTCTATAGTCTAGTCCATAGTCTAGTCTATTATCTAGTCTACAGTCTTGTCTATTCTTTATTCTATAGTCTAGACTACAGTTTTTGCTAAAGTCTGTCCATTCTATTGTCTAGCCTATTGTCTAGTCTATTGTCTAGTCTGTTGTCTACTACATAGTTTAGTATATAATCTAGTCTATAGTCTAGTCTATAGTCTTGTTTATAGTCTAGTCTATAGTCTAATTTATAGTCTAGTCTATAGCCTAGTCCATAGTCTACTCTATAGTCTATTCTATAGTCTAATCTATTGTCTACTCTATTGTCTAGTCTATGGTTTAGCCTATAGTCTAGTCTATTACCTAGTGCATTGTCTAGTCTATTATCTAGTGTATTGTCTATTCTTTAGTTTAGTCTATAGTCTAGTCTATTGTCTAGTGAATTGTCTATTCTTTAGATTAGTCTATAGTCAAGTCTATAATCTTGTCTATAGTTTAGTCTATGGACTAGTTTATAGTCTAGTCTATAGTCTATAGTCTAGTTTATATTTAGTCCATAGTCTATTTTATAGTGTAGTCCATAGTCTAGTCTATTGTCTAGTCTATAGTCTAGTCTATTGTCTATTCTTTAGTTTAGTCTATAGTCTAGTCTATTGTCTAATGTATTGTCAAGTATATTGTCCATTCTTTAGTTTAGACTATTGTCTAGTGTATTGTCTAGTCTATTGTCTAGTGAATTGCCTATTCTTTAGTTTAGTCTATAGTCTCTTCTATAGTCTAGTTTATAGTCTAGTCTATAGCCTAGTTTATAGTCTAGTCTATAGTCTAGTGTTAGTGTACACAGTCAAGTACTCTTTTTTGTATTAATCTATTGTTTAAAATTTTCTACAATTTTAAAATTTCAATTTTCCATTCCTGCACTATACAACAGTATAAATGTGGCATCAACAAAAAAAATTTGAAGACAAAAAAAACTTTTTTTTTTCAAAAATACAATGCAATACAAACAACAACATCAGAGGCAACATTTGCAGTGAGTATTTCTGTTCGTATAGAGGTACCTTAATCATTCACTTTTACATTTTATAAATTGTACATAAAATATGTATTTCCATTGCAATTGAAGGGCTTTTAAGTGAAATAACCAACAACAACAACAGCAGCATTTAAAATCAATTTTCGTTTTTGTTGTTGTTCATGTTTCTCTATTTCTGTGAACCAAAACGTACAAAAAAATGTAAAGCATTGTTATGTGAAACAAAAAAAAAGAATTGTAAAACATTAAAAGCAGACTTTTAAAATAATTAAATTTTTCTTAAATTTTAATAAAAAAGAAATTGGAGGTTTTTAAAATAGAAATTCTATTTAATTTAAATGCAAAATTTTTTAGAATTAAAATAAATTCGTTTGTAATACAAATATTTCAACTGAGAAGCTATGAGTACATAACAAGATTAATTTCAGCAAAATAACATTTGAAATCTGTCAGTTTTTTTAACTGAAGTTGAAGGATCCCTCTTATCCACAAATTTAAATGGATTTCTTTCGTTTTCCTAAATTGTTCACTTTAACATATAATTAGACTTCTACTGTCATTGTATCCTTTTTTTTCAATAAAAAACTTAAGTTTTTCAGTTTGAATTTGTTTTTATTACATTTCCTTCAAGGTCTGGTTGTTGTCAAAAGGAAACTGGTTTGACGGCGACTACTGCTGCTTAATTTGTGTAAACATTCTTGATCTCTTTAAAGAGTTTTTCTTTGTAAGCAGTTCCCAAAGTACAGACTTACTTTATAAATACAATTATGTATTTGGAATATTATTTTACCATAAACATGTTTTTTAGAAAGTATCATAAATCATAAGTACATGAACAAAGGCTTTATAGAAAGTTAATTCATGAAAATATTTGAAAAAATCCTAAATCTTTTTAAATTATCAGTTAAAATCATTAATCCAAACTTTATTTATATCTAGTTTATAGTTCTAAAGCCTTATTCATAAATTTTTCAAATTTATTCTATAAACATTTGATAAAGTTTATAAAGTACAGACTGTACTCTAATCTATAGTGTATCTTGTATTATATAGTCTACTCAACAGACCAGACCAGTCTATAGTCTAGTCTAGTCTATAGTCTAGTCTATAGTCTAGTCTATAGTCTAGTCTATAGTCTAGTCTATAGTCTAGTCTATAGTCTAGTCTATAGTCTAGTCTATAGTCTAGTCTATAGTCTAGTCTATAGTCTAGTCTATAGTCTAGTCTATAGTCTAGTCTATAGTCTAGTCTATAGTCTAGTCTATAGTCTAGTCAATAGTCTAGTCTATAGTCTAGTCTATAGTCTATTCTATAGTCTAGTCTACAGTCTAGTCTATAGTTTAGTATATCGTTTAGTCTATAATCCAGTCAATAGTATAGTCTACAATTTAGTCTATAGTCCATTTAATAGTCTAGTCTTATGTTTAGTCTATAGTCTAATGCTTATATTTTAGCCCATAGTATAGTCTATTGTCAAGTCAATAGTCAATTTTTTAGGGTATAAACATATTAAACAAACCATATGTGTACATATTTCCTTAAAAACGTAGTAACACATAAAATCGACAAGAACACCATACTAAGCTGCAATTGTTAACACCTGAAAAGCCCCTTTTATTAATCAACACTTGGCAAAAAAAAAAAAGAAAAAAATATTACCACTTTAAAAAGGAGAAAAATCATAACAATAAAAGTGGTGGGGGGGGGGAAGAATAAGGTAAATGAAAACACTACCCCAATTTCTTATGTTTCAAATCGAAAGACAAACAAATATGAACGAAAAATTGTAATCAAAACAAAAAATTGTACAAAACAATGTTCTGCTATTCTTCTGTTTCTTCGGCATATTTTATTCTTTTGCTGGTTTTTATATTTCTTCATTTACAACTTTTTTTCGTTCTTGATTATTTGTTTGTCAATCAGTTTGTGCTCAGAAGTTTTTTGCTGTTGTTATTGTAGCTGATTTTTTCTTTTTGCTTATTTGTTTTTGTTGTTTGATGGGGTTATAACAAGCAATATCTACTGTGTTTTAATGTTTGTTTTTATCTTGGTGTTTGTCTTTAATAACAACAACAATGTTACTTTTTTTGTTTCTTTATGTTAGGGTATGAAATGTAGCAAACAACAAACATAATAAGAGAAAGAATACAACAGACAACAAGCAGGCAGACTGACAGTTGAAACATGTGCCTGGCTAGCTGGTCATTCATTATTTTCTTTCTTTTTTGTTTTCTTTTTTCTTGCTAAAAAAATAAGTCTTCGTGTTTCTTGATTAACATGTTGTTTTCCAATTAAGCAACAAAAAATAAAAATTACACATCTCCCTTGTTTGTCATCCCTTCTCTTTTGTTGTTCAATTCTGTTTTTCAATTCTCATCATTTTTTAACACTTTCTAAACATTTTTTTCCATTATCTTTTTCATTTTCTTAAGTGCTGCTGGCTTTGCTGCTTCACACCACCTTATTTGGCATTAAAATTTAAAAAGAAATTCAAATTATTGTTTTTTTCATTTTCTTCTTTTTGCATTTTTTTGTTTTGTTTGTTTTTTTTGTGTGTCGGTAATAAAGAATATTAAAACAAAAACAATATATGGGAATAAAAGATTATGGAAAGGGAAAATAGAGAGTAGAAAATGTAATCAAAGAACTTTATTGTTAGTGTTAATAGGAACAAGAAAACAATAACAACAACAAAATCATGACAAGCAACAGCGTTTCAACTGATGGAAATAAAGATCTTGAAATAATTATTAAAAACATAAATGAAAGGTAACAACAACAAAAAGATAATTAAACAGTAATGTCAAATATAAAGATGGACTGATGGTTGACTACAGACTCTACTAACAAAACGACCACAGACTAGATTATATAGAAAACTACAAACTGGATTATAGTCTAGACTATACACTAGACTATTGATTAGACTAAAGACTAGACTTTAGGCTAGACTATAGACTAGACTATAGAATAGACTAGACTATAGACTAGACTATAGACTAGACTATAGACTAGACTATAGACAAGACTATAGACTAGACTAGACTAGACTATAGACTAGACTATTGACTAGACTTTAGGCTAGACTATAGACTAGACTATAGACTAGACTATAGACTAGACTAGACTAGACTATAGACAAGACTAGACTATAGACTAGACTATAGACTAGACTATAGACTAGACTATATACTAGACTATAGACTAGACTATAGACTAGACTATAGACTAGACTATAGACTAGACTATAGACTAGACTATAGACTAGACTATAGACTAGACTATAGACTAGACTATAGACTAGACTATAGACTAGACTATAGACTAGACTATAGACTAGACTTTAGGCTAGACTGTAGACTAGACTTTAGGCTAGAATGTAGACTAGACTATAGACTAAGATAAGACCGTACTTTAGACTAGACTATAGACCGTACTATAGACTATAGACTAGACTATAGAATAGACTACAGACTAGACAATAGACTAGACTATATACAGGACTATAGACTAGACTAGACTATAAACTAGTCTATAGACTAGACTATAGACTACACTAAAGACTAGACTGAAGACTAGACAATAGTCTAGACTATAGACTAGATTATAGACTATACTATAGACTAGACTATAGACTAGACTATAGACTAGACTATAGACTAGACTATAGACTAGACTATAGACTAGACTATAGACAACAAAAAATAAAAATTACACATCTCCCTTGTTTGTCATCCCTTCTCTTTTGTTGTTCAATTCTGTTTTTCAATTCTCATCATTTTTTAACACTTTCTAAACATTTTTTTCCATTATCTTTTTCATTTTCTTAAGTGCTGCTGGCTTTGCTGCTTCACACCACCTTATTTGGCATTAAAATTTAAAAAGAAATTCAAATTATTGTTTTTTTCATTTTCTTCTTTTTGCATTTTTTTTTTTTGTTTGTTTTTTTTGTGTGTCGGTAATAAAGAATATTAAAACAAAAAACAATATATGGGAATAAAAGATTATGGAAAGGGAAAATAGAGAGTAGAAAATGTAATCAAAGAACTTTATTGTTAGTGTTAATAGGAACAAGAAAACAATAACAACAACAAAATCATGACAAGCAACAGCGTTTCAACTGATGGAAATAAAGATCTTGAAATAATTATTAAAAACATAAATGAAAGGTAACAACAACAAAAAGATAATTAAACAGTAATGTCAAATATAAAGATGGACTGATGGTTGACTACAGACTCTACTAACAAAACGACCACAGACTAGATTATATAGAAAACTACAAACTGGATTATAGTCTAGACTATACACTAGACTATTGATTAGACTAAAGACTAGACTTTAGGCTAGACTATAGACTAGACTATAGAATAGACTAGACTATAGACTAGACTATAGACTAGACTATAGACTAGACTATAGACAAGACTATAGACTAGACTAGACTAGACTATAGACTAGACTATTGACTAGACTTTAGGCTAGACTATAGACTAGACTATAGACTAGACTATAGACTAGACTAGACTAGACTATAGACAAGACTAGACTATAGACTAGACTATATAGACTAGACTATAGACTAGACTATATACTAGACTATAGACTAGACTATAGACTAGACTATAGACTAGACTATAGACTAGACTATAGACTAGACTATAGACTAGACTATAGACTAGACTATAGACTAGACTATAGACTAGACTATAGACTAGACTATAGACTAGACTATAGACTAGACTATAGACTAGACTATAGACTAGACTATAGACTAGACTATAGACTAGACTATAGACTAGACTTTAGGCTAGACTGTAGACTAGACTTTAGGCTAGAATGTAGACTAGACTATAGACTAAGATAAGACCGTACTTTAGACTAGACTATAGACCGTACTATAGACTATAGACTAGACTATAGAATAGACTACAGACTAGACAATAGACTAGACTATATACAGGACTATAGACTAGACTAGACTATAAACTAGTCTATAGACTAGACTATAGACTACACTAAAGACTAGACTGAAGACTAGACAATAGTCTAGACTATAGACTAGATTATAGACTATACTATAGACTAGACTATAGACTAGACTATAGACTAGACTATAGACTAGACTATAGACTAGACTATAGACTAGACTATAGACTAGACTATACACTAGACTATAGACTAGACTATACACTAGACTATAGACTAGACTATAGACTAGACTATAGACTAGACCATAGACTAGACTATAGACTAGACTATAGACTAGACTATAGACTAGACTATAGACTAGACTATAGACTAGACTAGAGACTAGACTAGAGACTAGACTATAGACTAGACTAGAGACTAGACTATAGACTAGACTATAAACTAGACTATTCACTAGACTATAGACTAGACTATAGACTAGACTATAGACTAGACTATAGACTAGACTATAGACTAGACTATAGACTAGACTAAAGACTAGACTATAGACTAGACTATAGACTAGACTATAGACTAGACTATAGACTAGACTATAGACTAGACTATAGACTAGACTATAGACTAGACTATAGACTAGACTATAGACTAGACTATAGACTAAACTATAGACTAGACTATAGACTAGATTATAGACTAGACTATTGACGTGACTATAGACAAGACTATAGACTAGAATATAGAGTAAACTACAGACTAGACTATAGAATAGACTATAGCCTAGACTATAGACTAGACTATAGACTAGACTATTGACAAGACTATAGACTAGACTATAGAGTAAACTACAGACTAGACTATAGAGTAGACTATAGACTAGACTATAGACTATACTATTGACTAGACTATAAACTAGACTATTGACTAGACTATAAACTAGACTATTGACTAGACTATAAACTAGACTATAGACTAGACTGTAGACAAGACTTTGACTAGACTATAGGCAAGACTATAGACTACACTAAAGACTAGACTATTGACTAGATTATAGACTAGACAATTGACTTGACTATTGACAAGACTATAGACTAGACTATAGAGTAAACTATAGACTAGACTATAGAATAGTCTATAGACTAGACTTTAGACTATAGTCTAATAAATCTCAACTAGAGTGGGATACAACATAGGTACATACATGTAGGTTATCAAAGATCGACCACGACTGACTTTCTTACTTGTTTTTAATTTAAAAATCTTTTTTGCTTTCTTTTTGTCAATCATCTCTTAAATAAAACAATTGTTTAGTTTACATATAAAAGACGTTAAAAAAGTAAAACATAAAAATTCAAAAGGAAAGCAATGCAAAAACCAAAAAGAAAAATGAAATAAACAAAAACAATATTATAAAAAAGAAAATCCAAAAAAGTTTATGGATAATGCCCCCAAAATACATAGGTGGCCAGATTTTACAAAAATTAAAATATTATAATTTGAGTTACATTGGAGAATAATTTTTAGATTTTAAACCTCATGTTTATCTAAACCTTAGACCAAAATCATATTATAAACATATAGAGCGAAAATATAGTCAAAGCTAAAGTGTAATCTAAAAAAAAAAATATTAACTAAATGGATCTCTAATTAAGGTGCTCAAAATATCAGTCTGTAATATGAAGTTAAACCTACTTATTCTAGTAGAAGTAGCAAATATGTTTTACAAATAAATAATTTTAAGTTCAAATATGTCAGTTACAGCTATAACTCAAGATTAACATTAAAACTAAAATATAAAATAAAATTTAAACAAAAATAAAGCTCTAGCTGAGGTTTTAAGCTTTCTTTTTAACTTCGTGAATTTGTGTATTTGTAAACGTTTTTTAGCGCCAACATTCCAAAAATATATTTGCACAAAAGAATACAAGATGTTATTAAACTCTTTACGAATGTTGAATAAATAAATACAAATAATGGCAAATAAACATAAAAGCAAATTTAATAAAATAAATAAAACTTGAGCGAGTAAAAAAATGTATTAACACTTTTATAGTTGTGAAACAAATCAAAATAAAAAACAACAAATTCAAAATATCAAATTCGATATAAATTATGAGTTCAATTTGACGTTTATGTAGTTATCTCATAACAAAATTCTTTCGGAATTGTAATTTATAAAAATTTTTAGAATATTCGCTATTCTCTTAGGCCTTATTTGTATTTCAGGATTAAACCATCGGTCATACTAAAGTAAAACTGACTAGGTCATACTAAAGTAAAATAGACTAATCTCCAAATGTAAAAGATTCTTTATATTGCTTTTTTGGACAAATATTGTTAACCCAGTGATAGTTGTCAATTGCATTCTTGTCTACATCCCAGGAGAAACTGTTTTGTCAGCATGACATTATGTTCCTTGACTGGGAGGATCTTCGTTTTCTCATGTTGATGGTGTTCTGAGGTTATTTGCATGTAGCCCGTTACAATCCTTAGGGCAGCATTTTGGCAGCTTTGAATATTTCTCCACTGGGTATCACTCAGCGATGGAGACCACACTGGAGCAGCATAATTGACCACTGACCGGCCAATTGTTTTATATGTAGCCAACAAGGTTTCTTTGTCCATTCCCCAAGTGCTGCCGGCTAGCGCTTTGAGGATCTTGTTTCTACTTCGCAATTTGTGCATAATTGCAGTGGCATGAGCTAAGGAAGTGAATAGGCTGTCCAAGATGACCCCCAAAATCTTTGGGTGGTTCACAGTCGGAATTTGATGCTTTAGTAAAAGGTGACCCCCAAAATCGTTGGGTGGTTCACAGTCGGAATATGGTTCTTTAGTAAAATTAGATGCTATAATGAAAAAGGAGTATTATTTGATTGGTTATACTCTAATAGAATGGGGATCCAAAGCATACGCAAAAATCCTTAAAAATGGCTTTCAGAGCAGAATTTTCACACGATGCAATGGTCAACTCAATGGCCGGTAATCAATCCAATTGAAAATTAATGGACTTTGTTAAAAAAAAACGTCTTGCGTAATTCGATAAAGCACCAAGAAATCTTAAAGAACTTTAGTCGAGAATACAAACGGATTGGTCTAGTATTTAGCATCGGACCATTGAGACCATGGACGAAAGTATGCCTAAACGTATAAAGTTTCAAAAAAGCCAAAAACTTTGCACAAAGATATATTTTAGTTAATTTTATTAAAAAAAGAAAAGATCTAACAATATAGACAAAATTCTTATTGATCTTACCTGTTTGAAAATTTTACTTGTTTTTTTTTTAACCACAAATTTTTAAGTTAAAAATAATTTAGCAATGCTGCCTGTAATTGTTGTTGTACAAGTTGTATTTGTTGTTGTATTTATTGTATATAATTGTAATGATTTTTGCATAATTTGCCAAAAAGGAAAATAGCATTTAAATTGAATATTTTTTATTTTGTTTAATTTTTTTTGTTTGTGTTTGTTTCTTGTCGTTTGATATTCTTTTAAGAAAATTAAAACAACAACATCACTCAAAAAGAGAGGGAATAAATATTAAGGTGCACTGTAATGTTTTTTTTCAATTTAAATTGTTGCTGCTGCTTATATTTGACGTCACATTAGATAAAATACTATTAAATAATAAGAGGAATTCATTTATTTTAGTATTTTTCAACTTTTTTTGTTGTTTTTTTTTTTTTTTGCTTAAATTTTGTTTAAACTTTTTTCGCACAGCGAATTTGTGTTTGGTTTTTTATACTTTATTTACTAAAGTTACAATCACTTCACTGTTTTTTTTTTTTCTTTTAATAAAATTTTTTTTTTCTATAATTTTCGTTGTTTTTTCATAAATTTTGTTATTTTTTCAGTAATTTTGTTGTTATTTATTACACACTCCTTTTTTGTAGTTTTCTGTTTGGAGATTTTTTTCTTCAAAAATTTTTTTTCCACTCAAGGTCTTGTATATACTTTTTTAATTATGTCTTCTTTTTTTGCTTTTTTTCCATTAATCTACACTACGTTTTTTTTTCCAACACAACTTTTTTGTTGTTTGTAAAAATTGTTGCTATAATTATTATAGTTTTCACAATTATTTGTTTTTCCACAATTACTTTT
Organism: Lucilia cuprina; assembly: GCF_022045245.1. NCBI lineage: Eukaryota > Metazoa > Arthropoda > Insecta > Diptera > Calliphoridae > Lucilia > Lucilia cuprina. The sequence goes on from NC_060954.1 coordinate 49,095,367, forward strand.
CAATTGTAATTTTCCTTTTTTTGTTGGTTTTTAATTATTTTTCTTTGATTTTTTCTATTTTTATTCAATTTATACTTGACACAGACATGAAGGAATTTCACTGGCAAAGCGTAATTTCGAATAATTATTAGAAAATGGATTTTTTTTTCACTTCGTCATTCTATTCGTAGTTCTTCGTTGTTTGTCGGTATCGCCATTTTCGTTGTGTTTTTTTTTTCTTGCTCGTTTTCTTCGTTCAGTTCGCGCCAGTTTTTTCTCTTTCTGTTTGCTTTTTCATTTGTGCGTATGTTGTGTGCTGTTATCTCTTTCTATCGTTTGTCTTTTGTATACATTATCGATTTCATTTGGGAAATCAAGTGCTGCCAGATGGTTTTTTGTAGTTGGTGAAGGTTTTAGTGGGGAAATAATAAAGGAATTTAATAAATAAATTCTATAATTAAAACCCATAAAAACCCTTAAAAAATAGTTTTTTGACTTTGTATGCTCTAGGAACCTCTTGTTAATGTTTGAAATCAGCATAGTCCCATACAACCGATCTTCCGATTTGGGGTTCTAAGTCAAATATACTTAAATCTCTTAAAAATTTCATAAAATAAAAAGGCAAAAAAGTTGAAATTTTGTTTTAACTGTATTCGTACAAAAATTGTTTTTACCGAGAGAATACATATAAACGGGTTAAACTGCTATAATCGAAGATGGAGTTTCTGGGCCTAAATGTTTAAAGGCTAATTTAGTATAGGCTAGTACCGCATTTCGAGGGTTATTTATTAAATTTTCCAACATCTTAGGAAACACTAGGAAACTTTCATAAAGAAACTTTTTCTTAATTCTCTTTTGAAGTTTCCTAAATGTCCACACATAGACTCTTATATTTTAGAAACTACGTATTAATTGCATTGATTTGTTGTTGTACGAATGAGAAGAATAACAAAACAAAGCAAGTTTCCGAGTACGAGAAACTCAGTACCCTAAGAGAGATGAATGATATTCCTTCTTTCTCTCTCATGCAAAATCAAAAGTTTCCCAAAAAAAGTTTCCTAGTGTGGACCGGCAGTTTGAAAAACTTAGTGTTTATGTATTAGTTGTGCGGTCATTTCTGACAATGTTGCAGGATAAAAACTTTAAGTTGACAGGATTGTTAAAGCGGTTGTCAGATCTTACAGCGTTATCAGTAAAATATTCAAAAATTGTCTAACAATCGTCTGAACTTGAATTTTTTTTTTGCAACTTGAGAAAAAGTATTACTGACAATATTGGAAGACAAAATTTGTAAGTTGACACTGTTAGTAGACATTTTTTGCACATTTTACTGCCAACGTTGCAACCATGTATACATAGAATTAGACATTATTAAACATTTGTTTGTTAACATTTTTAAGATCTTTATATAACTTTTATAAAAATCAAAGAAAATTATTAAAATTTATAACAAAATCTTTAAAATTTTAATAAAAACAATATATTTCAATTATTATTGTTCTTTAACTTCATTTGTACAATTTTCGTTATTAATTTTCAAATTTCCTTTAACTAATTAGATTTTTATACCAAATATCCTCAAAAATACTGCACTTATAGAGAATCCCGCTAAAAAGGTTACCACATTGTGTTTATTTTCATGTGTAAACTAAAAAAATATGGCAACTTTAAAGTTAAGTATACATATATTTCTTTCATTCTAGCACTAAAACAAATTGTTGAATGAAAAAGAGAAGAACAACAAAAAAGAGAATTTTCTGGTCTTTTTGCTATTTTTGGACTTTAGCTGCAGTTTATTTTTCAGCTTCTTCTATTTTTTTTTGGTCTCACTAAAATTCTATTGTTTTTTTCCTTTTGTATTATAGCTTCTTTTAAGTTGTTGTTGTTTTTTCTCGGTTTCTTCTTTTTTTGCACTTTTGAGTTGTTTTAGGCCCATATGAAGACAAGTTTTTATTTATTTTTTTTTTTTTGCATAATTTTTCTTTTAGTTTGTCAAAAGACAAAGCAACTAAAATGATTTAACAAGAATTGAATAATAAAAACATAATAAAGAAGAATAAAACCACGACCGACAGATAGAGTGACAAAAATGCAAAAAAAACAGTTTCTATTCGTGGGTGGGTGTTGTTAAAAATACAGAAAATATAAATAAACAAAATAGTTTGCACAAATAAATTGCCAATTTAAAATAAATTAAGAAAACAAAAAATTGTAGTTTATTTGCAACAAACCACAAAATTTAAATTGGCACAGGGGTGAATTGGTGAAAATAAAAATGAAATTAAATGCGATTAAAAAAATCAAAGGGGCAATGGGGATTCTGTTAGTAAATTGTATTTACAATTTAAATAATTGTCTAGCAAGCACATTGATTGTAATATGTATAGCTTTTTTTTTTTTTTGTTAACAATAAATAGAGAAAAAATTGCAAAATTACGAATAAAACTGGGTTACACAAGTATTAAATAAATAAAATAAAAAAAGTGCATAGTGTGAGTGAGTGGGGTCTTTGGCACTTAATTGCATGCAAAGTTATTTTCGTAAATAGAGTGAGCGAGTGGTATGTGGCATTTATGCGAGGGCAACTGAAAAAGTTCTTTAGAAGGTTATCAAATAATTCATTCTCAAACGAAACTGTCGAAGAATCTACTTTGTAAATAAAAATCGAATAAAATGAACAATTTCGAATAGTGAGCCCTATAACTTAACTTGTCGTGGCTTTGGATTATCTTCATACATCCATTGTCATATTCAGGCCTATTCTGAATAATAAATACCTACCCGGGGAGTTTGTTCTCTCTTCTATATATAAAGCATGTAAAAGAGAATAAACTGCCGGGGCAAAATGTCTCGACATACAGAGGGATCCTGATCTATTGAATAGTTATATTTCAGACTACCAAATGTTCGTTCAAATAATTCATTATATTAAGAAAAAGTCGAAGAATCTACTTTGTAAATAAAAATCGAATAAAATGAACAATTTCGTAAAGTGAACCCTATGACTTAACTTGTCGGTGCTTTGGATTAAATTCATACATCCATTTTCATATTCTGAATAATAAATACCTACCCGGGGAGTTTGTTCTCTCTTCTATACATAAAGCATGGCAAAAAATCAGCCTGAGCTGATAACTTTATAACTCAACTTGGGCATTAGATTAACTTCATACATCCTTTGTCATATTCACCTCTATCGCCAAATCATCATTTCACGTGAAATATGTTTCCTTTTCACTTCTTTCGTTCACTAACTTTTTTGTCTTGAAAAATATTCCCCCTTTTGTGAAATTTGTTGATGGAATTTTATAAATATTGAACATATGTTCCATGCAAAATCAACTATAGTGAATGAATTGTTTACAACCAGAATAGAAATTTTTCCCTTCGAGGGAATTGAAAATTTCAAGGGAACAAAATGTTCACAGATGGATCCTGATCTATTGGATAATTATTTCATACTACCAAATACATCACTATGTGATGTTACCGAAACAACAGAGCCTTGTGGTGTGGTTGTTCAAATGTGGGGCGAAAATCAGCCTGAGAGGATCATTGAAGGATGGTCCATCTCGATGTTATATAAAGATTATGGATTTGTATGGTACGTTTGTTGGGGTTTCGTTAACCCTGTTTTTTGATTTGACAAACACTTCCCCGCTTGTCAGGTATAGGGGCCACCACAAGTGGTAGGTTAAGTGGTCAGTTAGGAACTGTCCCGTCGAACTGCTGGGTATTGTTGCGACTTGTTTTTGTTGTTACGTATTGGCTGTGTGACTGGATGTTCTTTCGGTGTCACTCCGCAACGTGGCAAGAAACCGCCAATCATCATTTCACGTGAAATGTGTTCACTTTTTTCGTTCCGCTTGTCAGGGTTGATATTGTTGCTACCTGTTTTTGTTGTAACAGATTGTCTGTGTCTGGATGTTCTTTCGATTGATACAGCTATTGCTGAGTTGACAATATTTAGTCGATTGTAAATCGAATCGTTCCAGATCAGAGATCCAATTGTCGTAGAAACATGTTGCTACTTGTCACTCCGCAATGTGTTCACTTTTTTCGTTCACTGTTGTGAAATTTGTAAATGAAATTTTGTAAATATTGAACAGCTGTTCCATGCAAAATCAACTATTGTGAATGTATATTGTTCACAACAAGTTGACGATAGTAATTTTCCAATCAAGGAAAATGAATGAATGAAAATGAAATTTCAAGGGAACAAAATGTTCACTTCTATTGACGATACAGGTGAACAGCAAGACTAAATACATGGAGGGAAAGAACCAATTGCCACCTGAGTGTTTATCATTGAAGTCACCCGAGCCGCATGATCAAACCATTAGATGAAAAGTGCAAATTAGGCAGTCAAGGTACTTTTTCACATTAAGCACTAAAACATACTTACAGTATGTTGTATTTTATTATTAACCTTAGATTATAAAGATTTTAAGTTACTTTTGCTGCTGACCTCTTACACATTTTAGTATTTGTACTGCACAAATATAACACACAACAAAACACACTCGTAGCAAAAGTGTTATGCAAAATGAAAGTGCAAATAATTTACAATAATTTCAATTTATACAATGAAAAAAAATTATTTGGCACTTAAAATTTTAATTAAATTTTCTCTAAATAAAAAGTGTAACAATTATAACAAATACGGTAACTCTATATTACGTTAACTCGGAAAGTTGCCACATCTCTGTTTTAGGTTTTTTTTGCTATTTGCAAAAAAATCTTTTTTGTTTTTATATTAATTTTCTTTCTATAAAACAGAATAAAATAAATCCAAAAAAATTTTTTCTTTGATTTTTCAATTCTCCACACAAGATACAATTAAGAAAAAAAAACAACAATAATGGCAGAAAAAAAAAACAAGACGTATTAAAAATGCCAGCCGCAGCAGAAACGGTAATAAACGAAGGCACATAAACGAAAAGGCTGATAAATTTTTAGAACACACGACGGCACAGCAGACATTCATCTTCATCATAACAACACAACAAAATACAATACAAAACGGTGGCTAACGACGAGAACGACAAACAACGATGAAACACCAGCATGAAACGAAGCAACAATACAATTCAAATCATTTTTTTTTTATATAAAACACTTTTTTTCTTTGGTTTGTGTGTGCGTTTCGTAGACGAAAAAATATATAGAAAAAAATCGAAAGCACAAAAGCAAATGGCGGCTTAAATTTTTTCACAATTTATATTATCTAATTTTAATTAATTAATTTTCATTAAAAATTTGCCGCTTTTTTGTATTTTCTGCTTAATTTTTTTTCTTCTATTATTGTCTACGGTTTTTTTTTTCTCGGCTATTGTTTTTGTATGTGTGTGTGTGTTTTTTTTTTCTTAATTTTCTTGATATTCTTACAATTTCACACTCCTCGTTTTTTTTTTTTTGTTTCGAGTAATTCTCCGCTTTTACACTGTGTGGTTGATTTTTATTGGGTTTTTCTTTTGCGACTGAAACGAATTATTTTCGAATTCTTTATCGTGTTCATGCAGTAATCATGATTTCCGTTTTGTGTTTCATTTCGATTTTATTTCATGTTTTCATTATTGCTTTTTGACATTTCCAATTAGACAGACAGTTGAAATGTGCCAGATTGCCAGATTGTTAAGTTTTCGATGAGAGATGATGGCGAATTGTAACGGTAGTTTTTTAATAGCGTACGATTTTTGCGATAAAAATATGAAATTGCGAATTGAAATAGTTCTTTAAGGTAAAGAATCAGTTTAAAATAAAAACTCTTATACAAATATCCTTTCAAACTGTCATACCAAATTTTTCAATAAAAAAATTGTATCAAAATTTTAATTTTATCTCGTCTATAGAAAAAACTGAAAATATGCATTTTTCTAGAAAAATAATGTTATAAAGAACAAACAGAAATTCTACACACAATTTTTTTTATAGATCTTTACAGATTTCTATAAGGAAAACCATTCTACACTAATATTTGAATAAACTGTTATACATAAACTTTTATATAGAAAAAACTTCTATATACAAAATTTTCTCTAGAAATTTCTCTATTAAGTTGTACAAGAAATCGCCTATGAATAAAAGACTTTTTCTATAGAAAGAAATTAAAATATTGTTTTCTGTAGAAAATACCAGTTATACAAACCATTCTCTATTAATAAATATACTGAGAATGTCTGTAGACAAAACTGTTATACACAACTAGTTCTTGTTATATAGTATTTTCTTTCAATAGAAAAAAACTTTTACACATAATTTATTTATAGAAGAAACTGTTATAGATCATTTTTTCTATAGAAAAAAGTCTTATACATAATTTTTTCTAAAGGAAAATACTGTTATACATAATTTTTTCTAAAGAAAAATACTGTTATACACAATTTTTTCTAAAGATAAAATAGTCTTACATTTTTTTCTATGGAAATAACTATTGTACATAATTTTTCTGTTATACGTTATATTTTCTGTAATAAAACTGTTATACATTACTTTTTAAATAAAAAAAAACTATTATACATAACTTTTTCTATAAAAAAAACTGTTATAGAAACTGTTATACAATATTTATAAAGAAGAAAACTGTTATTCATACTTTTTTGTAGAAAATAACTTTTAAACATAATTTTTTCTAAAGAAAAAACTGATTTTTTTATATAAATAATTGTGCTATCTAATTTTTCTGTTATACGCATTTTTTCTGTAGAAAAAACTGTTATGAAGTATTTTTTAATGAAAATTCTGTAATACATTAAAATATCGCTATTTATACGATCGAGAAATAAACTTTTGAACAAAATGTTTAAAAGTCGTTGACGACTAATTTGTACGAAAAAAAGTCTTTTAGAAAATTGGAAAATAAGTCGACTTTGTAAAAAAACAATTAAAATCGAAAAAAGTTCAAAAGTCAAAAGGGCTAAAAAAGTCAGAAATATGATTGGATAAATGTTTTTATATGTAAAATACAAAATGTCCGTAAGTCGACTCTTTAAGTTTTAACTATTGAACCCAAGTTTATAATTAATTTTGAATAAGGGTTTTGAAGTTAAAAGAAAAAGTGGACTTTTTGACATTTGTAAATTATAAAAAGTCGACTTTTTACCATTTCCCGTTGCATAAAATCAGATTTAAAATATTTTTATATCAAAATTTTTCGTATAATCGAAATTTTCTGATTTTTTTCGACTTTCATTTACAAAGTCGACTTTTAGACTTCTTTTCTACAAGATAGTTGGCTTAGAAACTTTTTTTGGTATAAAATAGTTGATTTTC
>NC_060954.1:49107617-49132335 GCF_022045245.1 Lucilia cuprina
CATGTAATAATCACATAAATATTTGTAAAATTGTGCAAATTCATGAAAATATTTAAATCTTCATACTTTTAAATATGTGCATTATCTAGTCAAATAAATTAGGGCGGCGCGGCTTGTCAAGACTGAAATTCCCTTTTGCACTCCGCTTATAAGTTATTTATATATAAAGATAGATAGATAGATAGATAGATAGATAGATAGATAGATAGATAGATAGATAGATAGATAGATAGATAGATAGATAGATAGATAGATAGATAGATAGATAGATAGATAGATAGATAAATAAATAAATAAATAGAATTTTAATAATTTTCATAATTTAACTTTTATCAATTCATTTTAGTTATTTTCCAATTTCCCCTTTTAAACTGGATTGAAAACTTCAACGGAAACATAACACAATTTCAATGCTTTATTATTCAAGGTTAAATTCATCATAATTATCATCATCGTCATCCTCCAATGAACAGAAATACATGCATATGTTCGTTCCCAAATGAATAGAATCATTATTTTTATACATTTCCATCTTTTGGTAAAAACAAGGGCGGTATATTAATGTTGTTGTACGGTTTGTAACACAGAGACTATAGGCTTGTCAATGCTTTATTCAAGACAACAGATTTCGTCTATAATTCAGACCATAGACTAGGTCATAAACTACTGTGTAGTCCAGACCTTAGACAGCTCTATAGTTCTGATTATAGATTAGTATATAGTCCAGACTATGAACTGGTCAAGACTATAGACCAGTCTATAGTCAAGACTATAGACCAGTCAATAGTCAATACTATACGCTGAGACTGCAGAAAGTACATATGTGTTTGATGTTGGGTCTCTAAAATTCGCCACAACCGATTAGAAAACTGTTACTTGTTAGACAGTAACCTAAATTTGAATAAATAGTTTTTCATGTTCATATTTAGTTGACATACATTCAACATACAAAAACACCATTATTTACATTGAGTAAATTGCAACTTTACATTTTGCTGTTGTTGTATTTTTTTTTTTTTTTTTGAATTAATCGATTCTAATATAAAACATACACATCATAAAGATGGTTGTTGGTTGCATGATTGAAATATTTTTGAATACACATTCACGCATTCGAGAGACTACATTTGGTTTTCAAAAATAATAACAACAAACTAAACAACAAAAACTTAATAAAAATAATTATTTAAAATTGCTACCCTTAGACTACTAACAAATCGTCATTATTAACATCTTTCCCATCATAGACAATCTAGAACAAATTAAGTAACTGTCACATTGTTTGACTCAACTAAGTTAAGCTGCCTGATTGTCTGCCTACCACCAGCCTAGCCTACCACAATAGCAAAATAATTGTACCTAATGACAATAACTACTGTAATAATAGTAGTAATATGAAATTATGAATTTACACAGTTACAACGAAAAATTAACAAAAAGTTGATTCTAAGAATCTAATTTGCAAGACCAATTCTTAGATCTTTGATGGCAAACAAATAGTTTTTTGAAGGACTGTAGTCAAGACTAAAGACCGATTTAGAGTCAAGACTATAAAATATTCTTTAGTAAAGACTAAAGACTGTAGACTATTCTATAGTCACGGCTATAGACTATTCTATAGTCAAGACTAAAGACTATTCTATAGTCAAGACTATAGACCATTCTATAGTCAATACTATACACTATTCTATAGTCAAGACTAGAGACTATTCTATAGTCAAGACTATAGACTATTTTATAGTCAAGACTATAGAATATTCTATAGTCAAGACTATAGAATATTCTATAGTCAAGACTATAGACTATTCTATAGTCAAGACTATAGACTAATCTATTGTCAAGACTATAGACTATTCTATAGTCAAGACTAGTCAAGACTATAGACTATTCTATAGTCAAGACTATAGACTATTCTATAGTCAAGACTATAGACTATTCTATAGTCAAGACTATAGATTATTATATAGTCAAGACTATAGACTATACTGTAGACAAGACTACAGACTATTCTATAGTCCAGACTATAGACTATTCTATAGTCAAGACTATATACTATTCTATAGTCAAGACTATAGACTATTCTATAGTCAAGACTATAGACTATTCTATAGTCAAGACTATAGACTATTCTATAGTCAAGACTATAGACTATTCTATAGTCAAGACTATAGACTATTCTATAGTCAAGACTATAGACTATTTTATAGTCAAGACTATAGACTATTCTATAGTCAATACTATAGACCATTCTATAGTCAAGACTATATACTATTCTATAGTCAGACTATAGACTATACTTAGTTCAGACTGTAGACTATTCTATAGTAAAAACTATGGACTTCTATAGTCAAGACTATAGACTATTCTATATTCAAGACTATTATTGATTTATAGTCCAGACTATAGGCTTATCTATAGTCCAGACTATAGACTAATCTGTAGTTTATACTAAGTCTAGATTATGAATTGATCTTTAGTCCAGACTATAGTCTGGTCTTAAGCCAATATTGTGGACTGATCTATAGGCAAATTTATAGACTGATCTATAGTCAAGTTGAAAATGAGTAAAGTTAATTTTTTGGTACTGCGACTGAAAACTTAAAATGTTTCCCATTGTTCACTTAACAATGAAAAAAAAGTTGAAATGCGTTTGTCATTATTAATTTGCGTGACTTTAGGCTTCAACCATAAGCTCTGCCATCATTATTAGAACATGAACAATTGTTATAATAAATAATTTATATGAAAAATTTTAAAATTAGCACAAATATTGGGTATGTATTTAGTAAATATTAAATTAGAATTCATATACAAATTAAATGCAGCTGTTTAAGTTCTGAATGCAAACTAACACACAAACAAAAAAGGTTTATATTGCAATTTTTGCATAAAGTAATTACACAGCAAGGATATAATAGATAGATAAATAGAAAAGGAGTGGAGAGAGCGAGAGGATATTTAAACGGAGAAAATATGAAAATATCAATAAAAAAGAGTTGAGAGACTAAACGTTTATATGTGTATTGAAACAAAACTCTCATGAAATAGAGCATATTTTAAGGCTTTAAAAAAAATATAAGAAAAGTGAAGCATATTTTTAAGAGTACTTTAAGGTTTAATGTTTTATTAAAAGGCTTAAGAGAAAAGTAGACGAATCAAGGATATTTTTTTATAAATTTTAAAGAGTATATTTTTAGGTGGGAAAAAAAGTTATTGAAAGTGTATTTTGTTTTCTTTGGTAGTTTATGTAAAATTTCATAAAAATATCCTTTCTTGTATAATTACTTTTTTTTCTCTTAAATATTTTCATATTTTGGGGGTTAATTTGTTCCCTAATTATTTAGCCATAGACGATATTTCCCTCGGCGATGTTGCTGTATAATAAAATATCCCTAACCTCGATTTTAAGCCACCCTCTGTTTAACTAAAAACCCCCTCCCTAAAACAACCGATAAAAGTATTTATGTTAAGGGTAGTTTTCGTTGTGAAAAACCTTTAATACATTAATTTATCTTTTATAGAGATCATACTTAAAATATAACATATATATACATATATAAACGCACACAAACTAAAATGTTTCACGACTTTATATATTAAAAATACGAGGGTTGTGAAATTTAAGAAATATAGATCGATATTTTTGTAATAACTTTTACAACTCCAAAAAAAATTGCCTACTTCTAGGTGTTTGCTCTTAAATTTTTTGAATTAAACAATTTTTTCAAATCAAAATTTTCTAGGATTAGCAATCCTCGTTATAATATGTTTATTAAAAACGGTCTCTCTTTCTTTCTATTTCTGCCTCTCTGTGTGTGTGTGTGTGATTTTTATGCTTACTCTTTTATAAGTCCCTCAATTTTAATGCGTTGGGTAAAGTTTACGTATCTGTGTTATTACGTTTCAAGGATAAATATTTTGTTTTTTGTTTTTTACAACAAAACTCATACTCTTACAAAAACAACAAATTTATAAATAATCATATTTACATTTGTATTGTAAAGTACTATTTACATTGTACATAAAAAGTATAATTTGTATTCATATAGGCACATATTTTAAATATCGTACGTATTAGACTGATTCCGAAAGTTCTGAAATTCGACTAATTTTCAAGTAAAATATTTCCGCTATTGGTAGCCACTATATACTCTGGATAATTGCGATTAATATTAACTCAATCCGGGACGCGACGATTCAAAGCTAACACCATAAGTTTACTAATGAAATAACGGAGATGCAGGAGCTGAAGCGTATTGATCCGATATAGGAAAAGGTACTGAGAGAACGTCAAAGCAAACCCGAGAGTGGACTTGTAGTCACACCTAATAATAAATTAACTAACTAACTAACGAACTAACTAACTAACTATCTAACTATCTATCTATCTATCTATCTATCTATCTATCTATCTATCTATCTATCTATCTATCTATCTATCTATCTATCTATCTATCTATCTATCTATCTATCTATCTATCTATCTATCTATCTATCTATCTATCTATCTATCTATCTATCTATCTATCTATCTATCTATCTATCTATCTATCTATCTATCTATCTATCTATCTATCTATCTATCTATCTATCTAACTAACTACCTAACTAACTAGCTAATTAACTATTTAACTAACTAACTAACTAACTAACTAACTAACTAACTAACTAACTAACTAACTAACTAACTAACTAACTAACTAACTAACTAACTAACTAACTAACTAACTAACTAACTAACTAACTATCTACATAACTAACGAACTAGATTTTACAACTTTTTTCGTTTTATGAAAAATCTACTTTTCGACTTTTTGACTTCTACAAACAAAGTCGACTTTTTCCATAGACAATAACCGAGTTATCGACTTTTTTGGACTTTTCGACAAACGATCTTGAAGATGCCAAAATACTATTTTACGTTGGGCTGAAGAGGAGACTATTTTGAAGAGATAAATATTTTCAATTCAGCTCACTTAATATAACAACGGACTTTCATATGGGAGATAGTGTTGTGATCGGGAAGACGGTAATATATGTCGGTCGATTGTTCGATTATACGAAAGTCGAGTCATGAAACCCTACTAAAATGATAATTATGACGACATCGTTTGTTAAGCTACTAGGAAATACGTAAAGGTAATACGACCACTTGGAATAATTCTTAAATGGGGAGGGAAGACCCCTTAAAATTCATAGACCTCAACAAGAGAATACAGAAATCCGTTAGTTAGTATGCTAAATATCTAAGTTTTTAGCTTTTTCTTCACAATTTACTTCAATTAATTAAACCAATTGCCAAGAAAAACGTACATTTTATGGGTATGATGACAGACATAATATCCTCCTCGATTTCTTTACACAATAAAGAAACCGGCCTAATAAACATATAGTATATGTATTTATATAAAACATTTACACGGTTGTATTTGTGAACATTTCACTCTAGTTTAACTTAAGGCAAATAATAGTAAATAAAAGATTGGAGTGATGTTGTTGTGTTGGGCTGTTTTTACTATATACTATAAGTTATAACATCTTTAAGTTGGAGTAGGGTAAAATCAATAAAAGGGTGGATCATTATTCTATATGTATGTATGATATTATGTTTAAGTATGTGTATGAATAAAAATAAATATGTATTTGTATGTTTATTATTATACAATGATATTAGAAAGTAGTAGTTTGGTGGAATAAACATAAATATAAAGAACTTATTAAAAGAGCTTTATATAGGCAGTGGAAGGCGGAAGGAGTTGACTTAATCAAAAATTCATAATTATATAAAAGTATATGTTGTTAAATATTTGATTGTATATGTGTATGAGTGGTTATAGAATTTCAACGAAAACTATTCAAACAGGTTCAATTAACTTCGACTACCCTTAAATAGGAATATAAATGGAAAATTAGAAATGAATAAAACATGTGTCTGCATGGAGACATCAATCAATCATGTATTTGGTACAAAACAAAAATAGTAATGCAAAGAGTAAGGGTAAGAAAGCCATTGAGGCACATTTGTATATCTATAGTATATAGGATAAAAACTTTGGGCTTGAGTCATGCTATATTAAAGATCTTGAAGATGCCAAAATACCATGTTAGGTTCAAGTGAAGAGGAGACGATTTTGAGGAAATAAACATTTTTAATTCAGCTCATTTAAATACGGCGTTTTTCTACATCCATGCATTGAGCTAGATCTGGAAAATGTCTAAATGCCATGCTAGGTTAGATTAAAGAGGATGATACTATATCCATACTGGGAGATAGGGATTGCGTTTGGGAATATCTATCTATCTATCTATCTATCTATCTATCTATCTATCTATCTATCTATCTATCTATCTATCTATCTATCTATCTATCTATCTATCTATCTATCTATCTATCTATCTATCTATCTATCTATCTATCTATCTATCTATCTATCTATCTATCTATCTATCTATCTATCTATCTATCTATCTATCTATCTATCTATCTATCTATCTATCTATCTATCTATCTATCTATCTATCTATCTATCTATCTATATATCTATCCTGATGTTTATGGCAACGTTAACTTTTACACTTTTCCTCTGACCAACGCAGAGTTAGTTTTTCGAGAAAATATTCCAAAAAGCTAAAGAAATGAAAGTAAATTTTATTTAAACAAATTATCGAGCACAAACATCTACATTAATACTCGTTGTACTCGTACATAAATTATGATTGTTTTGTTTTTTTGTATCCATTCCGCTGTCCACAAAGTGAAATCTTTAACAAAAGAAAACAATTATTTCATTTAAATACTTAAAATTTGTTCAATACCCGAACACGTCCGTCTACTCTGACTATTATAGAGGTAAACAGAAATTCCAGCCATAATCATGTTTTAGATCAAAGTTTAAACGAAAAAATAAGAAAGAAAATAAAAATGAAAAAAGTACCTGTACAAAAATAATGGAATTGGAAACACTTAAATAAACAAACCAACAAGAAGCTGACAAATCTGTTGACAAATATACTTACATATATACTTATATGTATGTATATATAAGTATACACAAACATACATGAACAACAACAGCAAATACTCTTAACAAAATCTTAAATGTTGTTGTTAACACAAAAAATACTCTTCTTAAATTGAAAAACTGGTTTTAAGCAAAAATTTAATTTCACAAACAATTCCCCAAAAAATAAATAAAATACGAAAAAACAAAACCAACAATAATAAAAAATTATTTTTCTATAGAGTTACAGTCGCAACAGCATTAACAACAACAAGTAATTACACCCGCACGATACCCTCTTGTGCGATCTGTCTAAAATGAAATTATACGAAAGAGAAAGATACAAATGCCAGAAAAGAAAATATTTTTCAATACAAAAAAAAATCAGACAGACACTTTGTCTGTCTGTCAGTTAGTTAGTAAGCCGTCTTTGGATATTTTCATTGTTGCTGCTTATGGCATAAAGTTTTTCGTTGAAACAACATCAATTTTTATGTTTTTGTTACTGTTATTGTTTAAGCCAAGCAAGACTGTGGGCGAAATCCATGATCTATGGCATAGACAAAAGCATTGACTGGACTATAGAACGAACTTTAGTCTGTACTATAGATCGAACTATGGTTTGGACTATAGAACGAACTATGATTTAGATTATAGAACTAACTGCTGTTTGGACAATAGAACAGACTATAATCTTTACTTTAGAAGAGACTATAGATTAGACTATAGCCTCTCCTGTAGAACATACTATAGTCTTTACTATAGAACAAACTATCGTCTGGACTATAGATTAGACTATAGCATGGACTATAGAACTAGACTATAGTCTGGTCTATAGTACAGGCTGCATATTGGTCACTAGAACAAACTACAGACTGGTCTCTAGTCTGGACTATAAAACAGACTATAGTCTGGACTATGGAACAGACTATAGTTTGGACTATAGAACAGACTATAATTTGGACTATAGAACAGACTATCGCCTGGACTATAGAACAGACTATCATCTAAACAATAGAACAGACTATCATCTAGACAATAGAACATACTATAGTCTAGACTTTAGTCTGGTCTCTAGAACAGACTATAGTCTGGTCTCTAGAACAGACTATAGTCTGGTCTCTAGAACAGACTATAGTCTGGTTTCTAGAACAGACTATAGTCTGGTCTCTAGAACAGACTTTAGTCTGGTTTATAGAACCAGATTATAGAGACTAGACTATAGTATGGTCTCTAGAACAGACTATAGTTTCTAGAACAGACTATAGTCTGGTCTCTAGAACAGACTATAGTCTGGTCTCTAGAACAGACTATAGTCTGGTCTCTAGAACAGACTATAGTCTGGTCTCTAGAACAGACCATAGTCTGGTCTCTAGAACAGACCATAGTCTGGTCTCTAGAACAGACCATAGTCTGGTCTCTAGAACAGACCATAGTCTGGTCTCTAGAACAGACCATAGTCTGGTCTCTAGAACAGAACCATAGTCTGGTCTCTAGAAAGACCATAGTCTGGTCTCTAGAACAGACCATAGTCTGGTCTCTAGAACAGACCATAGTCTGGTCTCTAGAACAGACCATAGTCTGGTCTCTAGAACAGACCATAGTCTGGTCTCTAGAACAGACCATAGTCTGGTCTCTAGAACAGACCATAGTCTGGTCTCTAGAACAGACCATAGTCTGGTCTCTAGAACAGACCATAGTCTGGTCTCTAGAACAGGCTTTAGTCTGGTCTCTAGAACAGGCTTTAGTCTGGTCTCTAGAACAGACTTTAGTCTGGTCTCTAGAACAGACTTTAGTCTGGTCTCTAGAACAGACTTTAGTCTGGTCTCTAGAACAGGCTTTAGTCTGGTCTCTAGAACAGACTTTAGTCTGGTCTCTAGAACAGACTTTAGTCTGGTCTCTAGAACACACTTTAGTCTGGTCTCTAGAACACACTTTAGTCTGGTCTCTAGAACAGACTTTAGTCTGGTCTCTAGAACAGGCTTTAGTCTGGTCTCTAGAACAGACTTTAGTCTGGTCTCTAGAACAGACTTTAGTCTGGTCTCTAGAACAGACTTTAGTCTGGTCTCTAGAACAGACTTTAGTCTGGTCTCTAGAACAGACTTTAGTCTGGTCTCTAGAACAGACTTTAGTTTGGTCTCTAGAATAGACTTTAGTCTGGTCTCTAGAACAGACTTTATTCTGGTCTCTAGAACAGACTTTAGTCTGGTCTCTAGAACAGACTTTAGTCTGGTCTCTAGAACAGACTTTAGTCTGGTGTCTAGAACAGACTTTAGTCTGGTGTCTATAACAAACAATGGTCTGGAGTTTACAACTATAGAACAGACAATATTTTAGACTACACCCTAGCTTTCTTTTACATAAGCACACTGTGCAACAACGGCGCACCCTGTAACATTAACACACAAGCTTCGATCAATGTTTTGATAAAAAAATAAAGAAAAACACGTAATTTTTGTTTTTGTATTTTGTCAGTGGACTATTTTTTTTGCTGGTGTTAAATCTTAAACAAATTCTTTTTTTGTTAATTTGGTATTTTCAAGACAAACTTAAAAGCTTTTCAAGTTGTTGGCGTTTTTTTTTTTTTGCTGGCGAGTTCTGGCTGCTGTTGGTGGTTTGTTTATTTGTTTGTATGGAGGGATAGCTAGATGGATTGTGTGTATTTTAAGTCATTTGCGTCATGTTTTCTTTTTGATTTTTTTTGTTCAGCTAGTATTCATTTGAAGTTAAAGCTATTGTGCGGTTTTCTCTGCTTCTCGAAATTATGTTGTTTTTATTGCTGTTGTTGTTGTTTTAGCCAATGATTGATGGTGCAAATTATTGTGGTTGTTGGTAGTATATTTTTGGATACATTACCCACAACAACAATAACAATCTTAAGTAAGCTCAGTCAGTCAGTAAGTCATTCAGTTGGACATCTAAGCAGAAAACTTGAAACTCAAGAAACATGATCAATGTTTTTAAACTCAGTTTTTCAAACGTTTTGTTTGCCATCATAAGTATTCCCAGCTACACTTGTAGGTATTTCGGATACATATGCTATTCATATGTATATTTCTATTTATGTTTATATGTATGCATGTGTGTATTTACTTTGTTCACATCACATTAACATATTTTCAGCATTTTAAAAAGCTCAAACTTTTGTGTTAGTTAAAGTGCGATATGCTTCGTCATGCTAAAACCATTTTCAAGTTTCCAAATTTCTTTTTAGTTTTTTGTTTTTTTTTCCAAATATTTCGCTAGAATTTTATGTTAATTAAAGATTTTAACAGATTTTGTTAATTTTAAAAAATGTGAAAACAATTTAAAACTTTTTTGAATTTATACCAAATTCAAAGCCAAAATAAAGATAATCTTTGATCACATTCGTATCCCAACAAAAATTGATATTTTGATTGAAAACATAAACGTCCATTTATCTTGGAAACTAGACGAGTTAGAGCCAAAATAAAGATAATCTGTGATCACTATCATTTCCCACCAAAAATCGGTTCCTTGAGTGAAAACATGAAAGTCCATTTATCTTGGAAACTAGACGAAATAGAACCAAAATAAATATAATCTGTGACCACTTTCATTTCCCACCAAGAATCGATTTTTTGAGTGAAAACATAAGAGTTCATTTATCTTGGAAACTAGTCGAGATAGAACCAAAATAAAGATAATCTGTGATCACTTTAATTTCCCACCAAAAATCGATTTTTTGAGTGAAAACATAAAAGTCAATTTATCTTGGAAACTAGAAGAGATAGAGCCACAATAAAGATAATCTGTGATCACTTTCATTTCCCACCAAAAATCGATTTTTTGAGTGAAAACATAAAAGTCCATTTATCTTGGAAACTAGACGAGATAGAGCCAAAATAAAGATAATCTGTGATCACTTTCATTTCCCATCAAAAATCGATATTTTGAGTAAAAACATAAAAATCCATTTATTTTGGAAACTAGAAGGGATAGAGCCAAATTAAAGATAATCTAAGATCACTTTCATTTCGTAGCAAAAATCGATATTTTGAGTGAAAACATAAAAGTCCATTTATCTTGGAAACTAGACGAGATAGAACCAAAATAAAGATAATCTGTGATCACTTGCATTTCCCACCAAAAATCGATTTTTTGAGTGAAATCATAAAGGTTCAAATATCCTGGAAATTAGACGAGATAGAGCCAAAATAAAAATAATCTATAATCACTTTCATTTCCCATCAAAAATCGATATTTTGATTGAAAACATAAAAGACCATTTATCTTGGAAACTAGACGAAATAGAGCCAAAATAAAGATAATCTGTGATCACTATCATTTCCCACCAAAATTCTATTTTTTGAGTGAGAACCTAAAAGTCCATTTATTTTGGAAACCAGACGAAATAAAGAAAAAATAAAGATAATCTGTGATCACTTTCATTTCCCACCAAAAAACGGGTTTTTGAGTAAAAACATAAAAGTCGTCTTATCTTCCCACCAAAAATCGGTTCCTTGAGTGAAAACATAAAAGTCCATTTATCTTGGAAACTAGACGAGATATAGCCAAAAAAAAGATAATCTGTGATCACTTTCATTTCGTTGCAAAAATCGATATTTTGAGTGAAAACATAAAAGTCCATTTATCTTGGAAACTAGACGAGATAGAACCAAAATAAAGATAATCTGTGATCACTTGCATTTCCCACCAAAAATCGATTTTTTGAGTGAAATCATAAAGGTTCAAATATCTTGGAAATTAGACGAGATAGAGCCAAAATAAAAATAATCTGTGATCACTTTCATTTCCCATCAAAAATCGATATTTTGATTGAAAACATAAAAGTCCATTTATCTTGGAAACTAGACGAAATAGAGCCAAATAAAGATAATCTGTGATCACTATCATTTCCCACCAAAATTCTATTTTTTGAGTGAGAACCTAAAAGTCCATTTATTTTGGAAACTAGACGAGATAAAGCCAAAAAAAAGATAATCTGTGATCACTTTCATTTCCCACCAAAAAACGGGTTTTTGAGTAAAAACATAAAAGTCGTCTTATCTTCCCACCAAAAATCGATATTTTGAGTGAAAACATAAAAGTCCATTTATCTTGGAAACTAGACGAGATAGAACCAAAATAAAGATAATCTGTGATCACTTGCATTTCCCACCAAAAATCGATATTTTGAGTGAAAACATAAAAATCCATTTATCTTGGAAACTAGACGAGATAGAGCCAAAATAAAGATAATCTGTGATCACTTTCATTTCCCATCAAAAATCAATTTTTTGAGTGAAAACATAAAAGTCCATTTATCTTGAAAACTAGACGAGATAGAGCCAAAATAAAGTTGATCTGTGATCACTTTCATTTCCCACAAAAAATCGATTTTTTGAAGAGATAGAGCCAAAATAAAGATAATCTGTGATTACTTTAATTTCCTCAAAAAAATCGATTTTTTGAGTGAAAACATAAAAGTCAATTTATCTTGGAAACTAGACGAGATAGAGCCAAAATAAAGATAATCTGTGAAAACATAAAAATCCATTTATTTTGGAAACTAGAAGGGATAGAGCCAAATTAAAGATAATCTAAGATAAAATAAAGATAATCTGTGATCACTTTCATTTCGTAGCAAAAATCGATATTTTGAGTGAAAACATAAAAGTCCATTTATCTTGGAAACTAGACGAGATAGAACCAAAATAAAGATAATCTGTGATCACTTGCATTTCCCACCAAAAATCGATATTTTGAGTGAAAACATAAAAATCCATTTATCTTGGAAACTAGACGAGATAGAGCCAAAATAAAGATAATCTGTGATCACTATCATTTCCCACCAAAATTCTATTTTTTGAGTGAGAACCTAAAAGTCCATTTATCTTGGAAACTAGACGAGATAGAGCCAAAATAAAGATAATCTGTGATCACTTTCATTTCCCATCAAAAATCGATATTTTGAGTAAAAACATAAAAATCCATTTATTTTGGAAACTAGAAGGGATAGAGCCAAATTAAAGATAATCTAAGATCACTTTCATTTCGTAGCAAAAATCGATATTTTGAGTGAAAACATAAAAGTCCATTTATTTTGGAAACTAGACGAAATAGAGCTAAAATAAAGATAATCTGTGATCACTTCCATTTCGTACCAAAAATCTATATTTTGAGTGAAAACATAAAAGTATATTTATCTTGGAAGCTAGAAGAGACAGAGCCAAAATAAAGATAGTATGTGATCACTTTCATTTCCCATCAAGAATCAATATTTTGAGTGAAAACATAAAAGTCCATTTATCTTGGAAACTAGACTAGATATAACCAAAACAAAGATAATCTGTGATCACTTCCATTTCGTAGCAAAAGTCTATATTTTGAGTGAAAACATAAAAGTATATTTATCTTGGAAACTAGAAGAGACAGAGCCAAAATAAAGATAATCTGTGATCACTTTCATTTCCCACCAAAAAACGGGTTTTTGAGTAAAAACATAAAAGTCGTCTTATCTTCCCCCCAAAAATCGGTTCCTTGAGTGAAAACATAAAAGTCCATTTATCTTGGAAACTAGACGAGATATAGCCAAAATAAAGATAATCTGTGATCACTTTCATTTCGTAGCAAAAATCGATTTTTTGAGTGAAAACATAAAAGTCCATTTATCTTGGAAACTAGACGAAATAGAACCAAAATAAATATAATCTGTGATCAATTTCATTTCGTACCAAAAATCGATTTTTTGAGTGAAAACATAAGAGTTCATTTATCTTGGAAACTAGACGAGATAGAACCAAATAAAGATAATCTGTGATCTCTTTCATTTCGCACCAAAAATCGATATTTTGAGTGAAAACATAAAAGTCCATTTATCTTGAAAACTAGACGAGATAGAGCCAAAATAAAGATAATCTGTGATCACTTTCATTTCCCATCAAAAATCGATTTTTTGAGTGAAAACATAAAAGTCCATTTATCTTGAAAACTAGACGAGATAGAGCCAAAATAAAGTTGATCTGTGATCACTTTCATTTCCCACAAAAAAACGATTTTTTGAGTGAAAACATAAAAGTCCATTTATTTTGGAAACTAGACGAGATAGAGCCAAAATAAAGATAATCTGTGAACACTTTCATTTTGTACCAAAAATCGATTTTTTTAAATGAAAACATAAAAGTCCATTTATCATGGAAACTAGAAGAGATAGAGCCAAAATAAAGATAATCTGTGATCACTTTCATTTCCCACCAAAAATCGATTTTTTAAGTGAAAACATAAAAGTCCATTTATCTTGGAAACTAGAAGAGATAGAACCAAAATAAAGATAATCTCTTATCACTTTCATTTTCCATTAAAAATCGATTTTTGAGTAAAAACATAAAAGTACATTTGTCTTGGAAACTAGACGAGATAGAACCAAAATAAAGATAATCTGTGATCACTTTAATTTCCTACCAAAAATATATTTTTTAGAGTGAAAACATAAAAGTCAATTTATCTTGGAAACTAGACGAGATAGAGCCAAAATAAAGATAATCTGTGAACACTTTCATTTCCCACCAAAAATCGATATTTTGAGTGAAAACATAAAAGTAAATTTATCTTGGAAACTAGAAGAGATAGAGCCAAAATAAAGATAATCTGTGATTACTTTAATTTCCTAAAAAAAATCGATTTTTTGAGTGAAAACATAAAAGTCAATTTATCTTGGAAACTAGACGAGATAGAGCCAAAATAAAGATAATCTGTGAACACTTTCATTTGGTACCAAAAATCGATTTTTTGAGTGAAAACATAAAAGGCCATTTATCTTGGAAACTAGACGAGATAGAGCCAAAATAAATATAATCTGTGATCACTTTCATTTCCCACCAAAAATCGCTTTATTGAGTGAAAACATAAAAGTCCATTTATCTTGGAATTTAGACGAGATAGAACCAAAATAAAGATAATCTGTGATCACTTTCATTTCCCACCAAAAATCGATTTTTTGAGTGAAAACATAAAAGTCCATTTATTTTGGAAACTAGACGAAATAGAGCTAAAATAAAGATAATCTGTGATCACTTCCATTTCGTACCAAAAATCTATATTTTGAGTGAAAACATAAAAGTATATTTATCTTGGAAGCTAGAAGAGACAGAGCCAAAATAAAGATAGTATGTGATCACTTTCATTTCCCATCAAGAATCAATATTTTGAGTGAAAACATAAAAGTCCATTTATCTTGGAAACTAGACTAGATATAACCAAAACAAAGATAATTTGTGATCACTTCCATTTCGTACCAAAAGTCTATATTTTGAGTGAAAACATAAAAGTATATTTATCTTTGAAACTAGAAGAGACAGAGCCAAAATAAAGATAATCTGTGATCATCTTAATTTCCCATCAAAAATTAATATTTTGAATGAAAACATTAAAGTCCATTTATCTCGGAAATTAGACGAGATAGAACCAAAATAAAGATAATCTGTGATCACTTTCATTTCCCACCAAAAATCGATTTTTTGAGTGAAAACATAAAAGTCCATTTATCTTGGAAACTAGAAGAGATAGAGCCAAAATAAAGATAATCTCTTATCACTTTCATTTCCCATTAAAAATCGATTTTTGAGTAAAAACATAAAAGTACATTTATCTTGGAAACTAGACGAGATAGGGCCAAAATAAAGATAATCTGTGATCACTTTAATTTCCCATTAAAAATCGATATTTTGTGTGAAAACACAAAAGTCCATTTATCGTGAAAACTAGACAAGATAGAGCCAAAATAAAGATAATCTGTGATCACTTTCATTTCGTACCAAAAGTCGATATTTAGAGTGAAAACATGAAAGTCCATTTATCTTGGAAACTAGACGAGATAGAGCCAAAATAAAGATAATCTGTGATCACTTTCATTTCCCATCAAAAATCGATATTTTAAGTGAAAACAAAAAAGTCCATTTATCTTGAAAACTATTCAAGATAGAGCCAAAATAAAGATAATCTGAAATCGATTTTTTGAGTGAAAACATAAAGGTCCATTTATCTTGAAAACTAGACAAGATAGAGCCAAAATAAAGACAATCTGTGATCATTTTCATTTCCCATCAAAAATCTATATTTTGAGTGAAAACATAAAAGTCCATTTATCTTGGAAACTAGACGAGATAGAGCCAAAATAAAGATTCATTTCGTACCAAAAATCGATTTTTGAGTAAAAACATAAAAGTACCAGACGAGATAGAGCCAAAAAAAGATAATTTGTGGTAACCTTAATTTCCCATCAAAAATCGATATTTTGAGTGAAAACATAAAAGTCCATTTATCTTGAAAACTAGACAAGATAGAGCCAAAATAAAGATAATCTGTGATCACTTTCATTTCCTACCAAAAATCGATTTTTTGAGTGAAAACATAAAAGTACATTTATCCAACTAGAAGAAATAAAAGTCCATATATCTTGGAAACTAGAAGAGATAGAGCCAAAATAAAGATAATCTGTGATCACTTTCATTTCGTACCAAAAATCGATTTTTTGAGTAAAAACATAGATAGATAGAAGTCCATTTATCTTGTAAACTAGACGAGATAGAACCAAAATAAAGATAATCTGTGATCACTTTCATTTAGTACCAAAAATCGATATTTAGAGTGAAAACATAAAAGTCCATTTATCTTGTAAACTAGAAGAGATAGAGCCAAAATAAAGATAATTTGTGATCACCTTAATTTCCCATCAAAAATCGATATTTTGAGTGAAAACATAAAAGTCCATTTATTTTGAAAACTAGACAAGATAGAGCCAAAATAAAAATAATCTGTTATCACATTCATTTCGTACCAAAAATCGATTTTTGAGTAAAAACATAAAAGTACATTTATTTTGGAAACTAGATGAGATAGAGCCAAAATAAAGATAATCTGCGATCACTTTCATTTCCCATAAAAAATCGATTTTTTGAGTGAAAACAAAAAAGTCCACTTATCTTGGAAACTAGACGAGATAGAGCCAAAATAAATATAATCTTGATCACTTTCATTTCCCACCAAAAATCGCTTTTTGAGTGAAAACATAAAAGTCCATTTTTCTTGGAAACTAGACGAGATAGAGCCAAAATAAAGATAATCTGTGATCACTTTCATTTCCCACAAAAAATCGATTTTTTGAGTGAAAACATAAAAGTCCATTTATCTTGGAAACTAGAGGAGATAGAAATGTTATCACTTTCATTTCCCATCAAAAATCGATTTTTTGAGTGAAAACATAAAAGTCCATTTATCATGGAAACTAGACGAGATAGAGCCAAAATTAAATTAATCTGAGATCACTTTCATTTCGTACCAAAAATCGATATTTTGAGTGAAAACATAAAAGTACATTTATCTTGGAAACTAGAACTAGATAGAGCCAAAATAAAGATAGAGTCAAAAATTTTTCTTAGTGGATTTCTTGCCACAAACAATTTTAAAATTATTTTTCAAAAATAAAAAAGTTTCAAGTGTTTATTACATATACATACATACTAATAAATAAACATACGTATGTATGCATGTTTGTATATCTTTCTGAATACATATTTTTTTTCTTTATGATCATATAATTTTTTATGATCTTCACAGCATTTAAAATGGAAAAAAAATCAAATAATAAAACTCTGTTCAAAACTTAAAAATTGTATATTTAAAGAAAATAATAAAAAAACCAACAAAAAAATTTGCTTAATGAAATTGATTATTGTTGTTAAGTTTTGTTTTTGGTTTTATATAGAAATGTTAACTGATCATTTTTTTGTGTATTTTTATTTTTGCTTTTAAAATTTCCATAAGATAAAATAAATAATTGCAAGTGGAAAGAGTTACAAAATTTTGTTAATTTTTTTTTTGTGAGGATCTTTCAAATTTCAACAGCATACGACAATAATGACGATGACACACTGACAGTTGGCATACATAAAATTTATAAAAGCAAAAAAAAAACATGTACACTGAGAAAAAAGTCATATGTTTAGACTTGAAAAAACTACTTCTATTAAAAAAAATAATTTAAAACAATGTGATATAATTTTTTTCTTAATTTTATCGAACTAATAATTTTGAAAATTTCTTAAAGTATTTCTCTAACTGTAAATTTTTTTAAACTTTGCGGTACATTGTAGTAAAATTGGACGCTGTAACATGACACATGAAACATTATGATCATAAATGAACCAACGCCTTAAAAAAAGGTATAAACTTTCTATTTTAAATATTATTATTTTTTATTATTTCTTTTCAGGTAATTAAAGTTCAATGATTTATAATCGCAAATTTCTTTTATAGATCCAGGCATAAAGTACTATTTGTACATGACATTAAAATGGAGATTATAAAAGATTTTTTGTGATTTTTTTTTGAGAAATTTTATTTTTGGTGAATAATTTATGTTATTTCTATGTTTCAACCATTTTCTGAAGGTTTAACACAGTTATGTTGAACAAATTTTAGACTTTTTCTTAAATACAGTCCTAAGTGTAGTTAAGAGTAATCCAGGTTATACAATAGTTTAGACTAAAGTGGAGTTCTTATTTCTAAAATTTAATCTATAGTCTAGTCTATAGTCTAGTCTATAGTCTCGTCTATAGTCTCGTCTATAGTCTAGTCTATAGTCTCGTCTATAGTCTCGTCTATAGTCTAGTCTATAGTCTAGTCTATAGTCTAGTCTATAGTCTAGTCTATAGTCTATTCTATAGTCTAGTCTATAGTCTAGTCTATAGTCTAGTCTATAGTCTAGTCTATAGTCTAGTCTATAGTCTAGTCTATAGTCTAGTCTATAGTCTAGTCTATAGTCTAGTCTATAGTCTAGTCTATAGTCTAGTCTATAGTCTAGTCTATAGTCTAGTCTATAGTCTAGTCTATAGTCTAGTCTATAGTCTAGTCTATAGTCTAGTCTATAGTCTAGTCTATAGTCTAGTCTATAGTCTAGTCTATAGTCTAGTCTATAGTCTAGTCTATAGTCTAGTCTATAGTCTAGTCTATAGTCTAGTCTATAGTCTAGTCTATAGTCTAGTCTATAGTCTAGTCTATAGTCTAGTCTATAGTCTAGTCTAATAGTCTAGTCTATAGTCTAGTCTATAGTCTAGTCTATAGTCTAGTCTATAGTCTAGTCTATAGTCTAGTCTATAGTCTAGTCTATAGTCTAGTCTATAGTCTAGTCTATAGTCTAGTCAAAAGTCTAGTCTATAGTCTAGTCTATAGTCTAGTCTATAGTCTAGTCTATAGTCTAGTCTATAGTCTAGTCTATAGTCTCGTCTATAGTCTCGTCTATAGTCTAGTCTATAGTCTCGTCTATAGTCTAGTCTATAGTCTAGTCTATAGTCTAGTCTATAGTCTAGTCTATAGTCTATTCTATAGTCAAGTCTATAGTCTAGTCTATAGTCTAGTCTATAGTCTAGTCTATAGTCTAGTCTATAGTCTAGTCTATAGTCTAGTCTATAGTCTAGTCTATAGTCTAGTCTATAGTCTAGTCTATAGTCTAGTCTATAGTCTAGTCTATAGTCTAGTCTATAGTCCTAGTCTATAGTCTAGTCTATAGTCTAGTCATAGTCTAGTCTATAGTCTAGTCTAAAGTCTAGTCTTATACCTAGTCTATAGTCTAAGTCTATAGTCTAGTCCTATAGTCCTATAGTCTAGTCTATAGTCAAGTCTATAGTCTAGTCCCATAGTCTATTCTATAGTCTAGTCTATAGTCTAGTCTATAGTCTAGTCTATAGTCTAGTCTATAGTCTAGTCTATAGTCTAGTCTATAGTCTATCTATAGTCTAGTCTATAGTCTAGTCTAGACTATAGACTAGACTATAGACTAGACTATAGACTAGACTATAGACTAGACTATAGACTAGACTATAGACTAGACTATAGACTAGACTATAGACTAGACTATAGACTTAGACTATAGACTAGACTATAGACTTAGACTATAGACTAGACTATAGACTTAGACTATAGACTAGACTATAGACTAGACTATAGACTAGACTATAGACTATACTATAGACTACTCTATAGACTACTCTAAGGACTACCCTATAGAATACTCTCTAGACTAAACTAGTAGTAGACTAGCGTATATACTGTAGGCTATAGTCAAGATTATAGACTAGACTATTGACTAGGCTATATGTACAGACTATAAACTAGACTAGACTTTAGTCCAGACTATAGACTTCACTATAGTACCGACTATAGATTAGACCATAGTCGATCTTATACACTAGACTATAATCCAGACTGTAATTTTTACACCAAAAATTTGTCTTTTTCGATTACACCCTTTTAACTTTCTGACCACAAAACGGATGCTAAAAATAATAGTAGTAAAATTTTTGTTTTTTTTACTCTGAAAAGGAAAAAAGCCTTAAGTGAAAAGAAAAAACAAAACAAAGCAAACAAAAAAATTAACAACATGCACACAAGCATGAAAATAATGTACGAGTAAATAATGTTTTTCCAAAGAAATGCAACCAAAAGTTTCAAATATATTTTTCTTCCCTTTTGTCTTGTATTTTCAGCATAGTATACCTACAATAAAGATGGGGAACCAACAGCAACAACAACAACAGCAGCAGAAATAATAAAAATCATAAAAGCTACAAAAACTTATAATGAAATGAATCGTTAAAGTCTCAGGGCCATAAAGGTGGAGACACTCAAATACATATGATCATAAAGATCGTTGTAATCATTGTGATCTTCATCATCAGAGTAAAAAAGAGGGGTTAGGAGAAAATCTAGGGAATAACATTTCATTTGGAAATACAAATTCATAAAAAAAGTTGAAACACAAAAAAAATAATAACATTTTGAATGTGTAGAGAAAAAAAGAATGGAAAACGCATCGTCGTCTCTCTGCTGATCGTACTGTCTTCAATTTAGTTTCTTTAAGTTGGTTGTAAATTTTAGTTTTAAAGTTTTCTTTGTCGTTTGGTTTAACTTTAAGTTAATTTTTTTAAATAGCACTGAACCTTTTAAAGGCAAATAGAACTCCAGATAAGACAAGTTTGAAATTTAGAAATGTGATCCGTTTTATATTTTTTAAAACCAGCTCTAGCTTAAGGATTTGACTTTCTCTATTTTCACCCCCTTTGCTCTAAGATCAACCCTTCTTTGTCCCTTGTCAAATCCCCCTAATGATCTCAATAAAAAGTTTTTCGATCATGACAACTGTGTTTAGTAACATCTCTTATTCCACTTAATTGTTTTTTTTTTTTTTTGTTTTAAATTCTCTATTCAATTGGTTTTCCTTTCTTCCCTTTTTATTTTTTTGTGTATATGCCATTCTTTTTCCTCTTCTGGCAGCTGTAATTCTAAAAAAGGGGGATTTTTTCGTCAATATTGTTATCGACTTACCCTTACATTTCCCTATTTTTATGTTTGTTGCACAATTGTTTTGATATTCATTTTTATTGCAGCAGATGTCAGTGTTTGATCGTGCCATACAAATTGGGGTTATAAAATGCAGCATATGTGCAAAGCTTTTCATTTTCTCTTTTGAACAGGATCATTGTGGAGAGTTTTAGACATTTAAGGAACTTGTTTTCTTTTTTAGATTTAATTGTTGTTTTGTATTTATATTAGGAAATAAGTGGACTCATGCTGTTTATAAACTATAAATTTACAATTACATATTACTTAGAATTCTTACGGTTCAGAAATGCTTGATTACTTACTAAAGCTATTTATTAACTATCACATGATACTATCACTAAACGTTATAGACAATTAAACTAATGTGTCAAAATGTTAAACATTTATGAAGTTAAACGTATAGCCGAACCTCGTTAGTCAAATTAGCAAAATGATTTTGTTAAAGTGTTATTGTTAATATAGTTTTCTAATAATGACCTAATGTGACCACAGATATCTATTTAAATGATACCTCCCAAGGCTTCCAATACCTACACCAGAGATGTAAGTGATTAAGCTTATGTTGATCTTAATCGGATTCATTATCCCTAATTATTCGACTACAGTGGGAGAACAATTCAATACTAGTACAGCTATAGTCTGATCTAAACTCACTACTATAGACTTATATGTGTATATGTATATGATCAACTATAGTATGATCAATAGTTGGATTATAATCTAATCATAGATTCTACTACAGACTGTTCTATATAGGTATAGGGTTTACTAAAGTCTTACATATATTCTCATCTATAGTCTGTCTGCATAGTAGTGTGCTCTACAATCGATTCTTCAGTCTCTTCCATAGTAATCGACAATATCTAAAGTCCTACTATAAATTTATCTAAAGTTACGATTAAAGTCTAAACTATAGTCTGGTCCTGACGCGGATTAACGGGGGGAAGGAAGGTATTATCTTTAGTCTCTAGTGTAGCCCGATATATTGACTCTACTATACTATGATTTATAGTCTATTTTCTATTCTGAATCTTAGTCTCTACTAAAGATGCACCTATGTAAGTCTCTATAATATCATCTCTACTCCAGTATCATCTATATTCTCTGCTATAGTCTGATCTATAGTCTTTACTATATTCTAATCTACAGTCTATACTATAATCTGATTTTAAGTATCTACTCCAGTATCACCTGCAGACTATGCTGTAGTCTGATAGTATTTACTATAGCCTGATATATAGTATATACTCAAGTCTGATATAAAAGCTCTACTACAGTCTGATCTATAGTCCCTACTATAGTCTAATATAGAGACCCTTCTATAGTCTGCTCTATAATCTATATATAATCTTATATATAGTATATTGGCTGATCTATAGTCTCTTCTGTAATCTGCATTACAGTCTGATCTGTAGTCTCTATTATAGTCTGATCTCTAGTATCTACTACAGTCTAGAGCCTGACCTGTAGTCTCATCCATAGTAACTAGCCTGATCTACATATAGTCTAGTCTATAGTCTAGTCTATAGTCTAGTCTATAGTCTAGTCTATAGTCTAGTCTATAGTCTAGTCTATAGTCTAGTCTCTAGTCTAGTCTATAGTTTAGTCTATAGTCTAGTCTATAGTCTAGTCTATAGTCTAGTCTATAGTCTAGTCTATAGTCTAGTCTATAGTCTAGTCTATAGTCTAGTTTATAGTTTAGTCTATAGTTTAGTCTATAGTCTAGTCTATAGTCTAGTCAATAGTCTAGTCTATAGTCTAGTCTATAGTCTAGTCTATAGTTTAGTCTATAGTCTAGTCTATAGTCTAGTCTGTAGTCTAGTCTATAGTCTAGTCTATCGTGAAGTCTATAGTCTAGTCTATCGTGAAGTATACAGTCCAGTCTAAAGTGTAGTGTATAATCAAGTCTACAGTCTCGTCAATAGCATTGTCTACACTATAGTCTTGTTTGTAGTCTATTATTTTGTCTGGATTAAAGTCTAGTCTATAGTCTACTTGTGTAGTAAAACCGTGTATAAATCCCCTACCGAAATAGCAAATCCTGTTATTAAAAATCTGAAATGAATGTAATTTTTCTAAATTGATTTCTTTGGAAAATAAATATGCATGTGACAAAAGAAATACAATAATGATCATCACTCAACATCATTAAGCAACAACAATAAATTCCATTTGGATTTCCGTTTCATCTTAAGCCAAAACATGATTCATACATTTTCCAAAAACAGTTTTTTTTCTACTCTGTTCTTAAATAAACGTGCTAAATATAACGTAAACTTTTTTGTCTCAAAACGACACTATATTACAAAGTTTTAACTTTAACAACAACAGGAACAACAATTACGCTTATTCTCTATTTATTACACACATTACAGACAGCTACTAAGGAACAATTCATTCATTTTTACAGTGGGACAGTATAGATTGTATAAATGTATGCACTTGTGTGTCTGCTTGCAGTTGCAATTCTTCTTGTTAGTGTTGCTATAATGCGCTCATTCACCTTTTATGTCAGCCACCATTAATTTCCGCTTAAACAAACGCCGACGCCACTGCCAAAACGCATTCGTTGAATAAAATTTTATGAAAACCAAGAAGAAAAAACAACAACAAACAAAATGAGTGTAAACAACAAAATCAAACAGAAATAAAAACAAAACGGCTAGCAAGATGTTTTTACATTTGAAAGTCTTGCATAAATACTATGGGTGCAGAATTTAAAAGAGTCGGTTTCAGATCGGTGACACAATTTAACACCTATAGTCCAGACTATAAGCCAGTTTATAGTTCGAACTACAGACCAGCCTACCGGTATGAACCCGACTATATGCCAGAATATAGTCCACTATAGTAAAGACTATTGTCTTATTATATTCCTGACTAAAGTCCTTACTACAGTCCAAACCTTAGCTCAGGCTATGAATATAGACTCGACTATAGACAAGTTAAGACAATGGATTACTCTCCAGGCTGGACTATATTCCAAACTCTGGACTAGACTAAAGTCGAGACTGCAATCCAGAATATAAATGAGATTATAGACTAGACTACAGACTAAAGTATTGTCAAGAATTTAGACAAGTCTATTAAATAGACTATAGACTAGACAATAGACTGGACTATATACAAGACTATAGACCAGACTATAGACTAGACTATAGACTAGACTATAGACTAGACTATTGACTAGACTATTGACTAGACTATAGACTAGACTATAGACTAGACTATAAACAAGACTATATACAAGACTATAGACTAGACTATAGACTAGACTATAGACTAGACTATAGACTAGACTATAGACTAGACTATAGACTAGACAATTGACTAGACTATAGACTAGACTATAGACT
>NC_060954.1:49132435-49133757 GCF_022045245.1 Lucilia cuprina
GCAGCATTATATAATGTTCCAGGGCATAACAGTAACCATCCAAATAATCGAGAATTAAAGATAACCAATCTCTATCCAATAAAGATGGAACCATTATAACTAATGTAGCCAAACTATTTGTGCTCATCATAATAATGTTAAATATCAAAATTATTTTAGTTTTTCCATCAACAGAAGTTTTTTGCAGTTTATCAAAATATTTGATCTGTAGTGCAAGAAATATATTTAGCCATTTATCCAAAAGTTTATCGCCCTTCAGACGCAACCAAGTAACCATAATAATTGAAATCAAACGTGTTATATTGACACCAAAAAATGCAAACGATAGAACTAGACTTTCGCTACTAATTATATCGAAATTAATAAAATTTGCCATAAAATGCCATGTAGTAATGGCAATACACAAAAGATTTTGCAAATAAACAAAAATTTTCACAAATCTATAGGATTTTATGAGACCTTTAGATATATCAATATAAATGGTGATGAAACCAATAAATATCCCATGAAAAATAACTAAACGTAAGAGATAATTAAACCAAAGTTTCATGACGAATGTCGAATAACAACTGAAATGTTTATACGGCGGACTTCATTAGACAAATTGACTGCTAAATCTGTTACAGTTTTATTTATTAATGTTGTTTTGTAATCAAAAAATTACTGGAGTTTCCTCAGCGCAAGGATTTGTCACCTAAACTTCCATAGGGATTAAAGTGAGAAACCTCTGAGGACGATATCGCAAGAGACTATAGATTAAATTATAAAAGAATTTTATAAGTAAGGCTCTTAATATCGGATAAAATAGATACTATATATCAGACTGCTGCAGAGACCATAGATTTATCTGGAGAATAGGTCATAAATTTGACTAGAGACTATAGATAGGGTAATTATAAAGACTATAGTAGACTAAAGACTAGACTAGACTATTGACTAGACTAGACTATAGACTAGACTATAAACTAGACTATAGACTAGACTATACACTAGACTATAGACTAGACTATAGACTAGATTAAAAACTAGACTATAGACTAGACTATAGACTAGACTATAGACTAGACTATAGACTAGACTATAGACTAGACTATTGACTAGACTATAAACTAGACTATAAACTAGACTATAAACTAGACTATAAACTAGACTATAAACTAGACTATAGAATAGAATACAGGCTAGACTATAGACTAGACTATAGACTAGACTAAAGACTAGACTATAGACTAGACTATGGACTAGACTATAGACTAGACTATGGACTAGACTATAGACTAGACTATAGACTAGACTATAGACTAGACTATAGACTAGACTAT
>NC_060954.1:49133857-49156204 GCF_022045245.1 Lucilia cuprina
TAGTCTAGTCTATAGTCTAGTCTATAGTCTAGTCTATAGTCTAGTCTATAGTCTAGTCTATAGTCTAATCTATAGTCTAGTCTATAGTCTAGTCTATAGTCTAGTGTACAATCTAGTAAATAGTCTAGTTTAAAGTCTAGTCTATAATCTAGTGTACAATCTAGTTATTAGTCTAGTTTAAAGTCTAGTCTATAGTCTAGTCTATATATATAGTCTAGTCTATATATATAGTCTAGTCTATAGTCTTGTCTATAGTCTAGTCTATAATATAGTGTACAATCTAGTAAATAGTCTAGTTTAAAGTCTAGTCTATAGTTTAGTCTATAGTCTAATCTATAGTCTAGTCTATATCCTAGTCTATAGTCTATAGTCTGTCTTGTCTATAATATAATCCATGGCGTAGTTTAAATTCTAGTGGTCTTTTATTATGAAAACTTTTCATAAATAAACTGAAAAAAATCAAATATTTTATGGTTTTGTTTCGTTAATATAATGATATATTTCTTTAATGTTACGAATATGTGAAATTAATAATATCTTTAATTGATATAATGCACATTTTAAGTTTTTACAACTGTATTATTGATTCTTATATATTGTTTTTTTAATAGAATGTACTCCTTCACTGAAAAAATGAAATACATTTATATTTATAAAAATCCAAGCAAAATATTAATAATCATAAGAATATTCGATTAGTAAAGTATAATGAATTTGAAATAAGACAATTGCATTTAAAACAATACCACCAATCAGGGCAAATAATGAACTCAAATCTATATCAAACATACGACAGATATTAATGTTAAGTCTCATAACTAAACGTCCTAAAAATAACAGCTCAACCTGTAAAAAGAAGAAGAAGAAGAAGTTTTAATTCAGCTTTAAATAATCAAAAAAGAACAAACCTCTTCATTATAATTTCTAATATTATATTCCAATATTACTCTCTGTGTCTCTCCAGCAGTCTCGTTTATACGATCACATATTAAGAAATATAAATATAAATCGATGGATATAAATAACAAAACGCTTACTTGCATTAAATGTTCGTATTCTAGAAAATTTTCGCCATTTTTTATATTTATTATAATGCTGTAAGTAGATATTGAATTGGTTAACAGAATGCTTAAAAGCATACTAAATATGGTGGGACCATACAGCCTATTCACTTCTTGCAATACTTTCGATAGACGAAAGTAAACATTGGCTAATGGTGGTTTCACTTCCTCATATCGCAGTTGATTATTTAATTGAAATAAAC
Source organism: Lucilia cuprina (assembly GCF_022045245.1). Classification (NCBI taxonomy): domain Eukaryota; kingdom Metazoa; phylum Arthropoda; class Insecta; order Diptera; family Calliphoridae; genus Lucilia; species Lucilia cuprina. Next base: position 49,135,122 of record NC_060954.1, read on the forward strand.
AATGATTAATATAACTCAATATCAGACCATGATGTAGCATCGCATAATGTTGTAGGGCGTATAAATAGCCATGCCAAAAAACTATGACGGCAAACATCCAAGCTCCTTCTTGTAAAATTGGCATAATTTTAATTATAGTAACCAAACTATTAGCAGTCATTATTATAATGTTCACAATCATTATTATTTTAGTATTTTTCTCGTTAGCCTGGTAAAGTATTTGATCAAAATATTCACGCTTCAGCGATAAGAATATTTTCAGAAATTTCTCCAAAATCTTATCTCCTTTGTAACGTAACAATATGATCATAACAAATGAAATCAAATGAAAAAGGCTAACGCCTATTATGGCAAATGATATAACAAGATTTTCACTAAAACGTATATCGACATGAATAAAATCATCTATAAAATACCATATGGTAATGGCTAAATATATAAAATTTTGCAAACATACAAAGATTTTAACAAAACTATAACTTTTCACCAGATTTCTAGAGATATCCATGTAAACAGTGGTGAAACCAAGAAATATCCCATGATATATAACGAGACGTAAGAAATAATTATACCAATGTGCCATGATTGAATATTAAACAATAACTAACTAATGTTCAAACGGACTGGGACACCTCATTAGCCAAATGTGTGCTAATTTTGTTAAAATGTTTTTTTATTAATGATATTTTATAATGAAAAGTTTAACTGGAAATTCCTAAGGGCAGAGATTTTTCTACCTCATTAATTTCTAAAAACTATAGAAGGAGTAAAAGTACTAATCTATGGGGAATACAATATCGTCTTTAGATTTTTTGAGTAATCAGACACAGTCGCTTTTCGTTCCAGATCATATATAATGATAAAAATCTAAGTATGTAAGTACCTCAACAACCCCTTTAAGTTTCATTAAATAAAAATATACTAATTGTTTTCTTAAAGTAATTGCATTGATTTTTCAATTTCCCATTTGATATATTAATGCAAAAAAAGATTACAGTCAAACACAACTAAGATTTCATATGGCTCGTGCTTATACTGTCAACACATAATAATAAAAACTATAAGAAACATAGAGTCGACTATTTGATACCCTATAAGAAGATTAAACTAAATTTAGAAATTATTACTCCATTATAGACTAATACCTTGTAGACTATAGATTAGACTCTTTATACTAGACTGTATACTACTTATATAGTCTAGTATTGACTATACAGACTAGACAATAAAGAAACATATAGACAAGGCTATGGACTAATAGAGTAGATTAAGGACTACATAGTCTATAGACTCGACTATATACAAGACTATAGAATAGACTATATACTAGAGTATAGACTAGAATATAGACTAGACTATAGACTAGACTATAGACTAGACTATAGACTAGACTATAGACTAGACTATAGACTAGACTATAGACTAGACTATAGACTAGACTATAGACTAGACTATAGACTAGACTATAGACTAGACTATAGACTAGACTATAGACTAGACTATAGACTAGACTATAGACTAGACTATAGACTAGACTATAGACTAGACTATAGACTAGACTATAGACTAGTAACTGAATCAACTGGACGTGTCCGGTCGCATACAAGAATGAAATAAAGTAACGGTGATTACAACCAAAAATATTCTATGGAGTGACCCTAACAAGAGCAGGACAAGAGGCCTTATCAAAATTAGCAAGTCTTAAAGTTAGTATGATGGTAAGTATTTTGAATGGACACAAATTTGGACATGCGGATTCAATAAGGCACGTTCTTTGTCAATGCTAAACTTTCACCTAAATTAAATTTAAACATATTGGGTATGATATTATAATGGACACACAGCTCACAAATTTAGACGTGCGGATTCAATTGGGGACGACGTTCTTTCACATAAATTAGATCCAAATATAATATCAACATGTCCAAGTTATAACAAACGCAAGGATTATACTCTGAACTGTAGTAACGTTAAAAGTCATATCGATAGTTTCGATTCTAATGGGGTTTATGGTCAGGTTATACTATAGTTTATTGACAATAGTCTATTCTATAATCTCGTTTATTATCTTATCTTTTATATATTCTTTACTGTAGTCTGGTCTATTGTCTGGCCTATATTCTTGACTATGGTCTGGTTTATAGTCTTGACTATAATTTGGCCTTAGTATTGTTTTATATAGTCTGGACTATAGTCTGATCTATTATCTAGACTAGCCTTTAGTGTATGACTACTCAAGAAGTGATTTAAAACGATGGAACTACAATTTAATAGGTGTAGGGTATAAAAACTGCAATAACCAATTGATTGCACAAGTATCGAGGAATGTACATATACATTAAATTCAACATACATATGAATACAAACCGAGAGAGCTACAACTCGGGTAATGCGTCATAATGCAATAGAACATGATCTCTGAGATTTTTTTTTGATTTGTATGGGTTTCATTACTCAAGGGATTGTTTTGGGGGTTTCGTAGGAGAGATTAACAAATATTATGGGGAAACTGAAAGCTGAAAGACTGAGAGAGATTGTGTGTGTGTAAAAGTGTGAGAATTATTGAGCGAAATGTTGGGGAAACAAATTAAAAAGAGTTTAATTTAAAGGTGTTTTTAAAATGTTGACAACGATGTTTGGTGTTTTGTGATTATGATGATGATAATGATGACGACGTCGTCGTCTATCCATATGTAGATTAGTGTGTATAAGTTTGTTGTTAATATTTTGTGCATGCAAAAGCATGTATGTGCATGTGTTTTAAATTTTTGCTTGGCGTTTCTTTATTTCTAAAAGCATGTATGTGCATGTGTTTTAAATTTTTGCTTGGCGTTTCTTTATTTCTAAACGAATAACGAAAACAAGTAATCGGTTTGTTCTAAGTTTTTTTGTTGTGTTTTCTTTTTATTTGTTTTTATTTTATTTGTTTTGTTTTTTCATTCTGTGTTTATAGCTTTTTTGTTATTGTTTATGCTTGTTGCTTTGCAAATAACAAAAATAAAATCGAATAAGAACTTTTTTTTTGCCAGTTTGGGTTTTTTTTCAGTTACAATACAAACTCTCAGGAATACGGACGTTTTTTTGTTGTTATTTTTCCAAAACCTTCAAAATATGCAAAAACAGCGCTAAAGAAAAATGTTTAAAGAATAACAAAACGGTCGTTTTCAATATATTAAATGGAAAAAACTAAGAATACAAAAAATAAATACATACTATTTTGTAATGTTTACAAATGTAAAAGATTGTAAAATTTAAAACAGTTGCTAACTAACATTTACATAAAATAAAATGTTTGTTTGTAAATTGCGTGTGTGTGATTATGACTGATGTTTAGTTATATTTGTTGATTTCTTTATTATTAAACTGCGTAAACTGTTACTAGTCTTAAAAAAGTTAAATTGAAAACCAAAAAACATTTCCCTGCTATAGTTTTTATACAACTCTGCTTTATAAAAATCCTTGTTTTGACAACTGTTTATGCAATTTAAGTGATGCCAATACTTAACGTATGTACATAAAACGCAGCATTTGTTTTGTTTACTGATTTGGTCAAAGGTTGGTATGTTTTTCTTTTGTTAATTTTTTTATTGTTCTTGAAATTTATCTATTGTTTATAATTTGGTTTGTTAATTTTATTTACTCAATGAAATAATGAAATGCTTGTATTGTTGTTTTATTTAAATGATTCAGCGTTAAAATATATTTTCAATCTAAAATTCTAAAGAATTTTCCGGTCTTTTAGTGGTTTCTTTTTGCAGTTTATGTTGTAGATAAGAAAGAATGTGGGAATATACAAATAGTATTTTTATGGGAATTGAGATAACAGATTAAGTTTTTAGTTCAGTTCTAGTTCAGTTCTAGTTCAGTTCTAGTTCAGTTCTAGTTCAGTTCTAGTTCAGTTCTAGTTCAGTTCTAGTTCAGTTCTAGTTCAGTTCTAGTTCAGTTCTAGTTCAGTTCTAGTTCAGTTCTAGTTCAGTTCTAGTTCAGTTCTAGTTCAGTTCTAGTTCAGTTCTAGTTCAGTCTAGTTCAGTTCTAGTTCAGTTCTAGTTCAGTTCTAGTTCAGTTCTAGTTCAGTTCTAGTTTCGTTCTAGTTCAGTTCTAGTTCAGTTCTAGTTCAGTTTCCTAGTTCAGTTCTAGTTCAGTTCTAGTTCAGTTCTAGTTCAGTTCTAGTTCAGTTCTAGTTCAGTTCTAGTTCAGTTATAGTTCAGTTCTAGTTCAGTTCTAGTTCAGTTCTAGTTCAGTTCTAGTTCAGTTCTAGTTCAGTTCTAGTTCAGTTCTAGTTCAGTTCTAGTTCAGTTCTAGTTCAGTTCTAGTTCAGTTCTAGTTCAGTTCTAGTTCAGTTCTAGTTCAGTTCTAGTTCAGTTCTAGTTCAGTTCTAGTTCAGTTCTAGTTCAGTTCTAGTTCAGTTCTAGTTCAGTTCTAGTTCAGTTCTAGTTCAGTTCTAGTTCAGTTCTAGTTCAGTTCTAGTTCAGTTCTAGTTCAGTTCTAGTTCAGTTCTAGTTCAGTTCTAGTTCAGTTCTAGTTCAGTTCTAGTTCAGTTCTAGTTCAGTTCTAGTTCAGTTCTAGTTCAGTTCTAATTCAGTTATAATTCAGTTCTAGTTCAGTTCTTGTTCAGTTTTAGTTCTGTTCAAGTTCTGCTCAAGTTCTACTCTAGTTCTGTTCTAATTCTGTTCTAGTTCTGTTCTAGTTCTGTTCTAGTTCTGTTCTAGTTCTGTTCTAGTTCTGTTCTAGTTCTGTTCTAGTTCTGTTCTAGTTCTGTTCTAGTTCTGTTCTAGTTCTGTTCTAGTTCTGTTCTAGTTCTGTTCTAGTTCTGTTCTAGTTCTGTTCTAGTTCTGTTCTAGTTCTGTTCTAGTTCTGTTCTAGTTCTGTTCTAGTTCTGTTCTAGTTCTGTTCTAGTTCTGTTCTAGTTCTGTTCTAGTTCTGTTCTAGTTCTGTTCTAGTTCTGTTCTAGTTCTGTTCTAGTTCTGTTCTAGTTCTGTTCTAGTTCTGTTCTAGTTCTGTTCTAGTTCTGTTCTAGTTCTGTTCTAGTTCTGTTCTAGTTCTGTTCTAGTTCTGTTCTAGTTCTGTTCTAGTTCTGTTCTAGTTCTGTTCTAGTTCTGTTCTAGTTCTGTTCTAGTTCTGTTCTAGTTCTGTTCTAGTTCTGTTCTAGTTATGTTCTAGTTCTGTTCTGTTCTAGTTCTGTTCTAGTTCTGTTCTAGTTCTGTTCTAGTTCTGTTCTAGTTCTGTTCTAGTTCTGTTCTAGTTCTGTTCTAGTTCTGTTCTAGTTCTGTTCTAGTTCTGTTCTAGTTCTGTTCTAGTCCTGTTCTAGTTCTGTTCTAGTTCTGTTCTAGTTCTATTCTAGTTCTGTTCTAGTTCTGTTCTAGTTCTGTTCTAGTTCAGTTCTAGTTCTGTTTTTGTTCGTTGTTAGTTCTATTCTAGTTCTGTTCTAGTTATGTTTTAGTTCTGCTTAAGATTTGGTCGATTCTAGTTTATTCATATTTTCCGTAAGACAGAGAGTAAGCAGTAATCTTGTTCTCTATATGTTAAGAGCTTAACTTTTCCCTTATAAAAGAAGGTTTCTGTAGTAACTTCTTTAAAATTAGACTTTATTTAGATAACTTGAGAAATATTAGGAAAAATATTGACCTATAGACTCCTAAACTTGAAGCAGTTGTCTGGATTTTTATTTAATAAGAAATTCTAATTAATCGTTATGTATTAAATTTTTTAAATCTATAAATAGCTGCATATTTAAATATAATTTAAATTTATGTCTAAATTGCTATTAAAATCCTATAATTAAATTTGAATAAATTACTTTTATCTCATATAGGTATAAACACATATTTTACAAATTCATGCTAATTTGTTGAACAACAATAATAAAGTATTATACTAATATGAAAACATTATTTAAACATTTTTAACAAATGATTTAAAGTTTTGAAATCAAAATATTTTAAATACATACATACACACATCGCTATTATGTATGGAAAAGTATTCATGTTCATTTTTAGACATTTTGATGTCCGCCCCTTCTTTTACTTAAGGGGCCCCGAGTTTGATAATTTCGTCACATCTAATCACAAACTTCAAAAATAAATAATTAAATATAAAAACAAAGAGTAGACGGACAGACGAACTAAATGACTGACTGATAAAAATGCGGAATATTAAGTTGTATAGAAAAATGAAAAAGAAAAATATCATAACAATAATGTTGAAAACAGTTGAAAAATTCAAGTTTATCAATTAAAGTTAAATTCAAGTTCATATATACATACGTACATATATTCACACACAAACAGACTGAATGATTTCAAAGAGAGAATTCTACACATTAGACTTACACAGATACAAACAGAAACACACAGCTATATTATTTTGTTAGTGTAAATGTGGGATTTTAAATGAAAAATGTTTGGAAAGATGTGGAATGTCTAGTGAATATTCAGACATATTTATAAATTCATTAAAATATATGTACATACAAATGTACATTATATACATGCATATCTGTGTACATACATACATTTTAAAACTCAAATACATATACATATATTTCTGTTAATTTTCCAATAAAGTTTTAGCTTTTTATAGCGATGCTTAAAGGTTAACATCACATAACTTACTTGTTGTTCGAGCACAATTATTATAATGGCAGTTATCTTTTATTCTCCAAAAGAAACCAATTGGCGGTTTTATATCATATTCGAAAAATAATGTTAGTTAAACGGTGTGAAACTCTCACCATCGCTATATTTTATGTTCAACGTACATATTTTCTTTTATCTGTATTTTATTACTTTTGTTGGTTTTGCTTTTAAACAAATAAGTAATTTAGAATTTCTTATCTCTCTCTAACTTTGAACTACAAACATTATTGTGAGTTTGAAAATATTAACAAAAATATAACAACAAAATTATCAATTACTAAATTTGTGTAATTGAAAAAAACCATTATTTTTCAAAAAATCCATAATTTTTTCTTTCGAATAAAAAAACATCAAATATAAAGTGAAATGTGGAGTTGCAACTACATACGTACCAGAACTGAACTAGAACTGAACAAGAACTGAACTAGAACTGAACTAGAACTGAACTAGAACTGAACTAGAACTGAACTAGAACTGAACTAGAACTGAACTAGAACTGAACTAGAACTAGAACTGAACTAGAACTGAACTAGAACTAGAACTGAACTAGAACTGAACTAGAACTGAACTAGAACTGAACTAGAACTGAACTAGAACTGAACTAGAACTGAACTAGAACTGAACTAGAACTGAACTAGAACTGAACTAGAACTGAACTAGAACTGAACTAGAACTGAACTAGAACTGAACTATAACTGAACTAGAACTGAACTAGAACTGAACTAGAACTGAACTAAAACTGAACTAGAACTGAACTAGAACTGAACTAGAACTGAACTAGAACTGAACTAGAACTGAACTAGAACTGAACTAGAACTGAACTAGAACTGAACTAGAACTTAACTAGAACTGAACTAGAACTGAACTAGAACTGAACTAGAACTTAACTAGAACTGAACTAGAACTGAACTAGAACTGAACTAGAACTGAACTAGAACTGAACTAGAACTGAACTAGAACTGAACTAGAACTGAACTAGAACTTAACTAGAACTGAACTAGAACTGAACTAGAACTAGAACTGAACTAGAACTGAACTAGAACTGAACTAGAACTGAACTATAACTGAACTATAACTGAACTAGAACTGAACTAGAACTGTACTAGAACTGAACTAGAACTGAACTAGAACTGAACTAGAACTGAACTAGAACTGAACTAGAACTGAACTAGAACTGAACTTGAACTGAACTAGAACTGAACTAGAACTGAACTAGAACTGAACTAGAACTGAACTAGAACTGAACTAGAACTGAACTAGAACTGAACTAGAACTGAACTAGAACTTAACTAGAACTGAACTGAACTAGAACTGAACTAGAACTGAACTAGAACTGAACTAGAACTGAACTAGAACTGAACTAGAACTGAACTAGAACTAGAACTTAACTAGAACTGAGCTAGAACTGAACTATAACTAACCTAGAACTGAAATATAAACGGAACTAGAACTAATCTACAAATGAATAAGAAGTGAATTAGAACTGAACTGTCTTGAAGAGCAGGCTATATGGGATATCCGTCTAAAGTCAGAATCTGAGGCTCGATGTCAATATTATAATGTAAATCCCTAGTCAAAGTAAAGAAAATGAAAATTCCCCTCACCAAAAAAATTGTTTACATTGAAATCCGATTTTCAATTTAGAAAATTGTGTCTACATCCAGTCTAGTGTTTGCTGAGGAAAACCAAAAACCCTTTAAAAAAAATTCTTCTTTTATTTATAAAAACATTTCATTAAATTGTTTTTGAAATTTAACAAATTTACGATTTTTAAAATTTTTAACTAAACACAACATCCTTCAACAATTAATTATCCTTGCTCATCATCCGTATCCCAAGACAAAGAGTCTTCATAGAATTTTATCACCATTTGAGGAATTTTTCGATTTACTATCGTGTTCAATATCAATTGTGGTTCATCATCACCGTGAAATTTTACAACTAAGTAGAGTTGATCCTTAACATTTGTAGCACCTAAGATTTTTTCCACCTCAAGGCCTTTATCGAAACCCGTTTGAACAGAGGGTCTAGTTAGAAAATCTGTAACCAATAAATTTTCATTGATAATTTCATAAGATTTAGAGGTGGCTAGAGTGGTTTCGGCTGCAGGTTCTTTGGTTTCTTTTGTAATTGTTGAAGAATTTTCAGAAACTTTTGTATTTCTAGTTGATTTTGCGATAACAGCAGTTTTTGTTGTTTTCGGTTGTTCCTCTGCATTGGCTTTTGTTGCTACTTCTTCGGCGTCAGTTTTAAGGGGTTTTATTGAACTATCTTTGAGATCTTCCGAATTTTCTTTATCAGTTTCACTTTCATCCAATGCGGGTTTAGTTGCTTCTACTGTTTGTGAATTCAATGTTTTGCGCGTTCTTAATGTCAAACTTCTGTCAGAATCTACGTTGACTTTAACCTTAAGAGTTGTTTTCGCTATTTGTGCCTCAAATATGTTGATCAAGTGTTTACAATTTAAGTTTTCTGCTGATTCCCAGCTATTTTCACTTTCATCAAAACCTTTCCACTTGAGATAATATTGCACTTTCCGATTGCGCTTGCGTCGCGACAGGATTTTTTCCACCACGTATTTCTTTTTTTCTGCAGACGTTTTAGAAACTACTCGACTACTACGCTCTTTTTTCGCTGTAGACATTTTTCCCGCACTAATTGTATTTCTCTAATTTTAACATGTTTCAAATTTAAATTGATGTATTCAACAGTTAACACGATACTGTTTTAAAAATTTTTGTTCTAAGAATATTATTAAGACACACATACACACACAGACACACAATCAGTTACAGCCAGAAACACATGCTAAACATCTGGAAATTCACGTTTTTTCCTTCAGTGTCAAGGGGAAATTAAGAAAATACCAATAAAGAGCGAAAGGATTAAGGACATTTTGTTGAGAGTATGAAAATTGTGAATGTGTGTGTGTGTGAGCGTGTGTATATAAAAGGGATGTTGTACAATTGTACTTTGCTTTAGTTACAGCCGCGACCTATGTCTGAGAGAGCGATTTCTTTTTGTTGTTATTGTTATTAATTGTAATTTAATGACTTAAATAAACACTTAATCGATTTTATTCTTAAATCAATGTATTGGTTCCACTTACATCGAGTAAGAATATAAAGTTTAATGTTTCTTCTCTTCGGATTACGTCTTTGACTGAACTTTACTTCAGAGTCCATGATATGGATGATAGCGAGAAATTTTCGAATAAAATGGATTCAGAATGGACTATTATCCTCTCTTTCTCCTTTCCAATGTAGCGCTATTCCTCTCTTTCTGCATTCTAATGAAGAGCACTGCAGTCTCTCAGATAGGAGAAGACTTTTCCTTTCTCTGGATCTCTGAATGAGAGGTAACAAAGTTGAGACAAAATCAATAGGAGATGAAGTTTATCAGGGAAACTGCAGGTAAATCTTCTAACGTTCTAACTAGAAATGATATTGTCTCTTAAATTGGAACATAGAAAGACCCAAATATCAAACATTCTTAAGACGACAAAGATAGCAAGATGATTTAGTTATTTATAGCCTATGGACTAGTCGATTGACTAGCCTATAGACTAGTCGATTGACTAGCCTATAGACTAGTTGATTGACTAGCCTATAGACTAGTCGATTGACTAGCCTATAGACTAGTCGATTGACTAGCCTATAGACTAGTCGATTGACTAGCCTATAGACTAGTCGATTGACTAGCCTATGGAATAGTTGATTGTCTAGCCTAAAGACTAATCGATTGACTAGCTTATTGACTAGTCGATTGACTAGCTTATTGACTAGTCGATTGACTAGCCTATGGACTAGTCGATTGACTAGCCTATGGACAAGTCGATTGACTAGCATATGGACATGTCCAGGGTTAAGTTTAAGTCTGTTAATTAGTCTATATACTAGTCGATTGACTAGTCTATTAGTTATCCAAGTCTATGGACTAGTCTACGGATAATTACGGTTAGTAGTCTACGGTTTATGATATGGCCCACCGACAATTCTATAAGCAGTGTATAGACTAATCAATGGACTATTATATTTACTAGTCTATGAACTAGCATATTGACCAGTCCATAGACTTTTCCATAGACTATTCTATTGACTGTTCTATGTACAAATATATGGACTACCTTATTTTCTAGTCTAATGAGAAGTCTATTGACTGGTGTATTGCCTAGTCAATGGAAAAGTTGATTGACTAGTCCACTTACTAGACTATAAAGAAGCCTACTAACTGAACAAGTCTATTGACTAGATCATTGACTATTCCATTTACTAGTCTATTTAATAGTATGTAGACAAGTCAATAGACTAGTCCATAGACAATTTAATAGACTGGTTCATAGACAAGTCAATCGACTAGTTCATGGAATAGTAAATAGGCTAGTTCATTGAATAGTCAATAGGCTAGCTCATAGAATAGTCAATCTATAGACTAATCTATGGACTACTTTATTTACTAGTCTATAGACAGTCTGTAAAATAGTCGTAGTTTATAGATTGACTTGGCTATGAAAATTATTATGAACTGGTCTAATGATTATCCATTTAATAAGTCTATGGACAAGTTTATTAGTCTATGGACTAGTTTATTGACAATTCTATGGACTAGCCTATGTTCTATATCTATGTATGGACTACTCTATTTTTTAGTCTATTGAGAGGTGTATTAACTGGCCTATGGAAAAGTTTTTTGACTAGTCTACTAAGTCTATTGACTAGATCATTGACTATTCCATTTACTAGTCTATGTACTAGTATCTAGAAAAGTCAATATACTAGTCCACAGACTACTAGTCCTTAGACTAGTCAATAAAATAGTCCATAAACTAGTCAATTAACTAGTCGATAAAATAAACAATAGACTAGTCCATAGAATAGTCAATAGACTAGGTTATGGGCAAGTTTATTGACTAGTCCATGCACCAATATATGTTCCAGTCTATTCACTAGTCCATTAACTTGTCTATGAACTAGTATTTATTGGATTATTCTAAACTAACAGACTAGTTTTTTAACTAATCTACGAACTATTCTGTTGACTAGTATAAGGATTAGACTACATACAGACTTACATATGTAATAACTAAAAGACCAACCTCTACCGTTTGCGCAATGTATTTTTTTAATGGAGGTGATAAAATTTGATCACCCTAATGTATATGTAAAGCAAAACCAACAACAAGCAATAACAAGAAATTACAATAAAATATACACAACGATTTGTTACCTTGAGATTTTTCAAACGAATGCAAAAACCAAGAACAACGACAACAACAACAACAGTAACTACAACATCAAGAGCAAAACAAACTACACAAACAAAAAATATTGACCATAAAATTAAGAACAAAACGGTAAATTTAGTAATTCTCCTAAAAATGCACTCACTAACCATATAAAATGTAAACATGCCTTTGCCTGGCTGCCTGCTAGCATGCAGGCATGTACATATGGATGTACGTATGTATGTATGTAGGTTTGTTTTGTATGCCATATAGTAACAACAAAAAATGTGTGCATATTGTTGTTGCTATTTTATAATTTGTTATTTTTTTTTCTTTTTTTTTGCATAAAATGCAATGCACGCGCACTAAAACATACAAACAGCTAAATAAATTCAACAACACATAATGACACACATACTCCTTAGTAGTAGCAGCAGCAGCAATAATAACAACAATAACTACAACTAGTATGCAAGTAAAGAAAAAAACAAAATAAAACTAAAGAAAAACAGAAACAAAACAAATATGAATAAACTAAATAAAATGCAATTTTTTAAAAGTTAAAAAGAGAAAATTAAAATGCAACTGTATTTTTTTTTCTCCAACAATAACAAAGAGTAATACAAATGAGATTTTAAGAGCTTAATAATTACTAAAGAGCATAGTAAATAGAAAACATAACAATTAGTTTGAAAGAGTAAAAGAGAAATGTTTTAAAATCGAGAATAAACAAGTTGAAAAGGAAATTTTCTTTAATTTTTAATGTTGCTCATGTTGTTGTTAAAGTGTTTTTTTCCTGTTTGTTGTTGTTGCAGTTGTGATTTTTCTTGTTGGTTTTTGTTGGGCTTCACATAAAATTTGTTTGTGAAGTCATAGCGAAGCTCTTGTAGTTATAGAAAACTTTTTTCTCTACAGTTTCAAGCAACGTCGTGCAACACTCGAAAGTCACGAAAGTTTTTGTGCGGCTAAACGTGCTTTTTTCCCATTGCTATTTATTCGTTCTCGTTCTGCAGCAGCTTCTTCTGCTTTTGAATATATGAGTGAGTGAGTATTAAAGACAAAAACAACACAAAATACTTAGAAAATTTAAAGGGAAATTTTAAACTTTTTCACTAAATAGGATTAGTAAAAATCAAAGTTTTTACATAAATTAAAAATTTTCTTTAATGTTTTACATTTTTACAAGATATTTAAAAAAACATAAAAAAATTAAATTTTCTTTAAATTGTTTTTGCTGGAGCTGTACTTTTTTTTTCTTGATTTTCTTTATTTTACAACATTCACACACACACACACTTTCATCGCACAATGTTGCATTTTTTCCATCATTTTCCATAAAGTTTGTGCTTTTTATGAAACAATAAAGTTGTTTTGCTTTTAAAACTTCACTTTAGTTGTTAAAAGTAAAGAATTCAAGCTTTTCTTTTTTGTAAAGCTTTAGTAAAAAAGTAACTTTCTTTTTTTTGGGGTCTCTTTCCCTTCTCTTTTCATTATGTTTCAGCAGTGTTAACAACTTGTATGTTAAAAAGCTCTAGTTTGAAAGAAGGCCATGTTTTATGTGAGATTTTTATTGTCACTGTATAAATAGGGTTCTATAAATCGACTTTCGAATAATCGACTTTTTGTCGAAGTCGACTATTTTGTTCCAAAAAAGTCGATAACTCGACTATCGCCTGTGAAAATGTCGAAAAGTCGAAAAAAGTTTGAAAATCGAAAAATTGGAAAAAGTCGAAAAAGGTCGATAAGTCGAAAAAAGTCCAATAAAGTCGAAAATGTCGAAAACTCAAAAGTTGTAGAAACAAGTCAAAATTGTCAAAAATTTAAAAAAAGTGGAAAAAAGTCAAAAACTCTAAAATAGTCGAAAAAACTCATAAAAAGTAAAAAAATAGTCGGAAAAAAGTCGAATGAAGTCGAAAAAATCGAAAAGTCGAAAAAGGTCGAAAAGTCGACTATTTATAAAATACTTATAGACGAAAAGTCTAAAAGTCGACTTTTAATTAAATGAAAAAAGTCGAAAAGTCGACTTTTCGTTTCAACTGTAGAACCCTATGAATAAATAGGTTTCAATATGAATCAGAGATGGACAACTTTGTATATATTTAAATTATTTTGGTAATTTATATAAATTTTTGCTAATTAGACTTTAAATTAATCAACAAAATAGTTCTGAAATAGTCCATGGACTAGTCGAAGATTCAGCATATAGATTAGTCTCTTGTAATGGATTTAAATATAACGTTTTGATAAAAAGTCAACAGATTAGTTTCAAAACATGTCAATAAAATAATCCGTAAAATAGTTCCAAGTCAATAAACTAATACATAAACTAGTCTATAATTGTTCATGGACTTGACACTAGGAGCACATAATAATATCTAGAACAAATCTCGAATATCTGTGGTAGTTTGCAACCACTGACTGAACTGTTTAAATGACTTAGCAACACCTATTTGTGTGCCTTAATCACACTCAGCTGAGTAGTCATTTTTAAATGTACATGCTTTTTCCTATAGTATTCGAGCTATCTTATACTTTGATCACTACTGTCCCGCTGCGTAATTTCCGAAACGCAAAAACAACCTCGTCAATAGGATGATCTCTGTTGAGTGGCCCACAGCATCTAAATCGGTAGATTGAAATCCGAATGTATCAGATAAGCCAAAGACAAGTTTTAACTCACTAAGAAGAAATGTGGTAAGAACAGAGTAAATCCCAAAACTCTTCTCTGTGGAATAGCGGTTTCCCTAGCTCTGTGGTTCGAGCCCAAGTCAAATCATGACAAGAAAAGGTTGAGAATACATTTGTCATCAACAGTTCATAGTCTCGGCAGATTAAAGGTACTGTTAGCTTTTGGGGGAAGTTAAAAAAGCTAACATGCACCGGGAGAGGCAAGTAGCCTGAAGAATTAAACAAGGAAAGAGTATCATAAGTAATCATAATGCCAACAACATGCTGGACATTTATTAAGTACGGTCTATGCCAGACTAAAGGTTTCTCCCGGATTGCAATCACACCAAGAGGGGAAAGTTAACCAAGATAAAATGCATCGGGGCAGATAATTTATCTGAACAATTGAATATGAAGGAAATATCATGAGGACCTAAACCACATATTAGACATTTATTATGAAAGTACGGTCTAGGCCATACTAGTTTTAATCAGTTTAACTGTTAACTTTGGGGTGGCTTCTCTATGAATGTTGTTCAAAGCTACCGTTTACAAAGTACAATCTAAGTGATCCTCCACATAACTTTGTATGTTCTACACGCATATATGAGGGTCCTTCCGGATATACCGTGCATACATCTGGGTGAAATTAAAGCTAGAATAAATCCTTCCGTGTCATACCAGGAGCAACTTTGTTGTCAGCATGATATAATGTTATTTGAATGCTTAGATACTCCCTTTCTTATGTAGAGTAAACCAATAACCGCACATGATGATAAGATACTGGATTTCAATGTTTTGATATAAAACAGGAGGAGTAGCAGAGACTACTACCTGTTTTTTTTAAGAAACATCTTGAATAACAAAGTTAAAAGTTCAGTTTAAAGTCAATGTAGAACTTAAGAGCAATTGAGCAACACTTCGCAAAGATTTATACCCCCTTCAAGAGCTTTGCAAAATTATCTATAGCGTTGCAAAATATTGGGTACTAATTATGCAGTAATCTCATAAATTTTTCGAATAGCGGGATTCATCTAAAAGCAAGGAAATTGGGTACGATACGTGTTAAACTCGTAAGACTATAAAAGACATATATACATATAAAAGACATATATACATGTCCGGACAGCTGTTAAACTTGTAAGACTTTAAAAGACGGTTATACATGTCCGGACAGCTGTTTGAAGGATGTTAAAGAAAATCATTTTTACACAGCATTATCGGAAGAGTAAGAGATCGCATGTAAAACTTGCTTAATCAGTGGTTGAAAAGTTTTGTCTCAACCGCCTTATAATCCTGCCCCATTTAACTAGTATATGCTTCAGTGCTGAATAGGTTATCCGATTTTTTTACTTTATCCATATGTCCTCAGAAGATGGAAATTGCTCATAGGTAACAGTGGTCAATATTTTCAAAAAAAAATTAATGTGAATGTTTCAACATTAAAGCCGAATACTTGCTTGGCAAAACATCGTAAACATGTCATACTATGCACATGAATTATGGAGTTTCTCTCCAAATTCGCCGAAAGTGTTATCAGAGGTGCTCTAGAATAATCAAAATCGAGAGCAAAATTTCTAATCTGTTTCGGTCCATATGAGTGCTCATGTCATTGAAAATTGGGTAAAATCAAGTCATTTGAAATATAATAAACAAAATTCGACGCTGTTAATAAAATTTTTTGTATCTTCATACGCCTCTTAATAAATGCTCTGCAGTTCGGTGAATAAAGTCTTACTGCGTTACACTACTACCTAGCTACTTTAACATGTGCTTGTTCTAAAAGGAAGTCTATAATAACTCTGTAGATTATTGCTAGTTCAAAGAAGTCAGTAAAGAAGTTTGCCACTTAAACTTGTGCTTGTCCCATAAGAAAGTCAATCTTAATTCTATAGTTTACAAAGAGACAATCGAAAAGCCAGTTCAAAAAAGATCTATAATGAAATTTTTCCCGTTAGTCTTTTTTAAAATCTACTTTCTAGATTACATGGGGACAAGACTTTCGCCTTTGTCGAACTGTTGGGGAAAAAACACCAAATCTCAAGTTTCTTTTAGAAAAAACGCTAAAATAACATCATGATACCTCCACATACCAAATTTCTGACATCTCTTTCTCACACTAAATCTCTCACTAGCTTTTTCTCTTCACACACTAATAATAAAATGCATTAAAAAGTGTTTTATTAAACATCGTAACAATCGGAAAGCTAATTCAAAAAAGATCTATAATGAAATTTTCCGCTTCAGTCTTTATTAAAGTCTACTTTCTAGATTACATGGGATCTAGAAAGTAGACTTTACTGTGTAGAATGTCTACGATTTCGCCTTTTTTTAACTGCTGGGGAAAAACCACCTAATCTAAAGTTTCTTTTAGAAAAAAACGCTAACATAACAACACCATACCTTCACATACCAAACTTCTGACCTCTCTTTCTTACACACACTCTCTCACTCGCTCTTTCTCTCCACACACTAATAATAAATAAAATGCATTAAAAACTTTTTTTCTTACATTTCAACATGGGAGTGAATTTTCTTTTTTCGTTGTTGTTGTTGTTGTTGTTTTCAGAAATTGAGGTCATTTTAAATAATGTTTTAATGATATTTTTCCATTCGTTTGCCCGAAATGAAAAAAAAAACTGACAGTTTGCTTGCATTCACATGTGTTTTTTCTTTTTTGTATTTTCGTTACAAATATTTTTTTCTATAGTTGCTATAGAGTTTGTTACATAAGCTTTTTTTTAATTTTCTGTTATTTAGTAGTATTGTTGTTTGAGTATGAGAGTAGCGATGGGTTTGTTAGGCAATGAGCGGGGGGTTTCTGTTAAGCAAGTGTAAGTGTAGTTTTTCTAATGTTTATTTTGTGCATAAAGTTCTCCCCACCATGGGGCTGTTGTGGAAACAAAAAATGCTCCCTTTTTTGTTGTATAGGTATATGAGTGTTTGTTTTTTATTTCTTCTAGCTTAAAGTGTCTGACTATGTATGTTAGTTTTCGTTGTTGTTCGTGTTTTATCATGTGTTTGTTTTTATTTTATTGCTGTTGGTTTTTTTTTATTAGGTTTTTCCTATTTGTCATGTAAGAGCAGTATATTCGTTCATAAATGTACGTGATGTTTAAAATAGTTAAAGGAAAAATTTGTAATAAACTAAAACTAGATACGATCACTTGGCATGAGCTGATCACGCTAGTGAGTAAGACAAACATTGAGTTCATTATTAATTTTCATTATGAAATTGTAGCAATTTTATGTAAATCGAGCGAATTTCCTCAAAATTTGTTTTATTCCTACCTAGAAAAAAAGGACTTTTCCATACTAATTCCCCAAGTTATTTTACAAAATAGCCCTTGTACTGAAAACTATTTTGTAATTTATTAATTTGTATCTGCTTGTCACTTTCCCTTGATGCGAGATTTATGTACATTATTTATTTTTCTTAGTTACCAGAGTGTTTTTAATTGCAAATCAGTTGCATTTATTTATCTCTTTTTCAAGGTTTTCAGATCGTATACTATTAACACGTGCCGAAACAAGTTATATATTACAAGAGAAAAATCATATGTTCTTTTATTTCTTTTAAATTGGTGTAAATTCTTAATTAGTTTTAAAAACTTTAGATCACAAACTTCTAAAGAGAGATAGATAGATAGATAGATAGATAGATAGATAGATAGATAGATAGATAAATAGATAGATAGATAGATAGATAGATAGATAGATAGATAGATAGATAGATAGATAGATAGATAGATAGATAGATAGATAGATAGATAGATAGATAGATAGATAGATAGACAGACAGACAGACAGACAGATAGATAGTTCAATAAGTAAATAGGGCATGTTGCCGGAAGACTTGCTAGGCACAGTCCAAACCGATCTTTGGTTTCCTCTAAACTCCTTTTGATTTAAATGTTTTCTTTTAACAAGTACGCTTTCCCGCATTCTACGCGTCTGTCTGTGGCCTCCTGAGGCACTGGTTAAGGAGCGCACAACAGGCCCGATAGAGGCCTAGGTGTATTTCTTCGGATTTAATGTAGATATGTACATTCTCCTTTCAAATTAGCTAACTAACTAACTACGCGTCTGTCAAAAAAGTAGAATCAATGTATTTGTATATTGAAAGTTACAAGCACAAAAGCGTAGAATGCCTTGACGTGTATAATGCTTAAAGTAGATTGGTATACTGTCTGCTGACTCGCATGAAAGTGCCGGTCCACACTAGGAAACTTTCGTAGAGAAACTTTTTAATTACATTGATGTGTTGTTGTACGAATGAGAAGAATAACAAAACAAGTTTCCGAGTACGGGAAACTCCTTACCGCGAAAGAGATGAATGATATTCCTTCACTTTCTCTCTCATGCAAAATCAAAAGTTTCCCAAAAAAAAGTTTCCTAGTGTGGACCGGCAGAAAAGCGCGTAATGCTTTGACGCGTAGTGTGGACCTCCGGACCTCAACTTTTGACGCGTCGACAGCTGATCAGGGTTGTATTTGTATATTAAGATAAAATAAATTTAACCAACAAAGAAAAAAATATTGAAAACTTTAAACAAAAATTTAATACCTATTTTGTTTTTTAAACAGTAGTAGTGTTAAGAAAACATTAAAGGAAAGATCAAAATGAAAGAAAGATCTAAACGGGAAAAGTGAAAAAAAGCGTAAAACGCGTTGCCGCCTGTTGTGGACTTTCACCTTTAGGGTTTGGACCTATTCATTAAATTACTTCACATGCCTATTGAAGATTTTCTTATTGCAATGCCAGATTCGGTGTAATTTTATGGGTTTTCATTTTGATTTTTTCACAACCTAAATTATTTATAAACATACCTTCACACATACATGCACATAAATTGCATTAAAATTTAATATAATCTGGCAACCTATTTTCGTTTTTTTTTGTTGTTGCGTTGTTCGTTCCATTAATTTTCTCATGTCATCATTGTCATACATTCATTCCAAATATCAATGTGTTTTCTTTTGAAAGCGTTTTGTTGTTGCTCTTGTTGTTTTTAGTTGGTACGTGTTGTTGCTGTTGTTTGTGCTTACTTTATGGGGCTTTGTATGTGGCCTCAATAAGCAAAGTTGTACACCACATCAAATTCACCAATATAGCAGCAACAACAATAACAACAATAACTATATTTCATATATTAATTGTTTAAATATGTATGTGTGAGTTGTTGTTGTTGTTGTTGCTTTTCGTTTTTACATATTTTCATCATTTTTCAATTTTCTCCAATGTACTTGAAGAGTAGCAACAACTACAACAGCAAATGAAGCAAAACTACTAAACTACAATAGAGTGTTGAACATTAAATGAAAAGCACGGAAAAAAATTAACTGCATTCTATTTTTTTTTAACAAGTGCTAGTGGCCATTTTGAAAATTTCACTCACTAAAACATAACTTCATCTAGACAAGAAAAAAGGGAAGCGAGAAAATATCCCAAATAGACGTTTGCCAAACAAACAGAGAAATTTCTCTTTTGAACTCGTTTCTAGTATGTAGTGGGAGTGCAAGAGAGTATCTGATGTTTTCATTACTTCTTAAAAGAAAATTAAGAGTAAATGAGTAGAGTTTGAGAGAATGATGAGAATGAGACGAATGTTTTATGTTTTTGCGCAGTTAAGCTTTTATTTTTGAGTATTTCAAGAAGAAACAAAAACAACAAATGAAAGCCAGAAAAAAACTTTAGTAGGGGGTAATTTTCAACATTTTATTTTGCAATTGATCTTAGTATGGGTTCTCTTTCTATCTATCTCTCTTTCGCTCGCACACTATCTCCCTGCTCGTTTTTTTCAAATGAAATAATAATGAACTTTTATATTTTAAAAATTGCATACATATTTTCATTTTAACTGAAAAAATGTATATTTGTTGTTTGTTAGTTTTTTTTCAACATAAATTTGCCTATTGAGTGCAGTTAGTAAGTAGTACAACTCATTATTTAGCAAATGTAACTTCTTTGTATATTTAGGTAACAATATAACGATTTTTTGGAGGAGCAGATTATTTTGAAATTATGGTGAAATCATGGCATTCAAATTTAGAATGTATGCATGTATATGTAAACATGTAACATATCTATCTTAATTTTCTAATTTAATTTTCTTTCTAAAGAAAATGTTGAAAAATTTTTTTACAGGAAAAAATGTACCTGTAACAGTTTTTCTCTGGGAGTTTTCGATCAGTTATAGGCAGTTCTTTTCAGATACCTATATAGATCTAGTATAGTTAATTTCTTCATGTATGTTCAGGAACAGTTCAATTTCCATTCAGCTTCAGTTGTAGATAACCTAGATCAGTTCTGGTTAATTCCAGTTCTAATTGAGTTCTATCTTAGTTTTTTTTCAAATTCCAGCTCACTTATATTTCAGTACTTGTTCTACTTCAAGTTTCATTTCTTTTCTAGTTCAGTCCTAGTTTAAATCTAGTACTACTTCAAGTTCAGTTTTAGTTCAGTTCTAGTTCAGTTCTAGTTCAGTTCTAGTTCAGTTCTAGTTCAGTTTTAGTTCAGTTTTAGTTCAGTTCTAGTTCAGTTCTAGTTCAGTT
>NC_060954.1:49156304-49160880 GCF_022045245.1 Lucilia cuprina
ACTGAACTAGAACTGAACTAGAACTGAACTAGAACTGAACTAGATGAACTAGAACTGAACTAGAACTGAACTAGAACTGAACTAGAACTGAACTAGAACTGAACTAGAACTCAAAACTAGACTCAAAACTGATATAGATTGAAATAGGATTAAAGTAGTCCTAAATTTGAACTGAATTGGAATTGAATTAAAACTTGAGTTGACATTTTTCAAACTTGGCTTTTAGCTCTATCTTTTTTCAACCAAAATGGCAGCCTTCTAATCAACATATGAACCAACAAGTACATGCTTACATGAATGTTTGTTTGTATGAATATTTGCAAAGTTTTTTTTTTGTTTTAAAAAGAGTACAAGTGCGAGAGTATCTAAAACGTTTGCATACGTAAGTATGTCAGTGTGATGTGTATGTACTTGTATGTTTGTTTCATCTATAAGTTTGTTTGTTCATACCACAAGATGTGATTTGAATTGTTTGTTGCTATTCATACAAAAACACTGTGCACAGTGGAAAGGAATTTTAGTAGTTTTAGAAATTTTTCATCATACTTATTGATGTGCAACCTATATTGTGCATTTTTATACATTTTTGAAATGTAATCATATTAAATTTTGTGATGTCGTTAAATATTATATTTAATAAGCTTCTATCCCACTGTTCAGCAATCGCTTGTTAGTATGAAAATATTTTCAAGTTATTTTATTATTTTTTTTTTCAATTTTTTTCTATAATAAATAATTTTTCTACATTTATACATAGTAAGTATGTATGTATTTTATTTCACTACTTCCACACGTGTGTAGGTGTATGAATGCTGTCAGCAACAGTTTTTTTTTTTTGGTTTTGGTTTAGATTTTTTTTTTTCTCAAACAAGTAAGAGTTTGAAAACGCTTTTGTTTTGTGTTAAAATATCTTGAATCTTAAAATAACCGACAACACTTTTTTCGTTTTAGTGATTTGATTGATTTATGGATTTGTTAGGAAAACCTTGAATGGGAAAATTTTTTTATGAGTGTAAGTTTTTTTTTCGTTTTGTAAGCTTAAGAGTATTTAGCACAACGAGTACAGACATTTCAATTGTTTCGTTTTACAAGTTTATTTTTTACCCCCTAATAACGGGTCAAGGTTTTTCTTTTATGTTTTGGACTTTAAATGGAAATTTTATAACATTCGGTGTGTTATATTGTAACATATTAGAAACATTGTTAGTTTACATGCAATTTGTTATAAAATGAAAGAAGTTTTGAAGTTCGAGAGTTGAGGTAATTTTGAGTTTTGAATTCCAGTTGAACTGTTTTATCAATATGGATCAATTTTGTATGTATGTATGTATGTATCTATCTATCTATCTATCTATCTATCTATCTATCTATCTATCTATCTATCTATCTATCTATCTATCTATCTATCTATCTATCTATCTATCTATCTATCTATCTATCTATCTATCTATCTATCTATCTATCTATCTATCTATCTATCTATCTATCTATCTATCTATCTATCTATCTATCTATCTATCTATCTATCTATCTATCTATCTATCTATCTATCTATCTATCTATCTATCTACTCCATCCATCTGTCTACAGTTTCAAATTTCAAACACATTCCGCTTAAAATGGGTTAATTGTGTTTGCAAAGTCTAGTTTACGAAAATTTGAATAATCGATAAAAGTTCGAAAAAAAATTATTCTTGTATGTGTAAGTATATGTTCTAAAAGATCGCATAAGGGAATGTAGATTTATTTTACAAATATGGTCGTTTATGTATGTTTTTTGCTAGCATCTCGTAAGTTAAAACCAGTTTGAAAATATACATACACATAAAAAATCTTGACTGGTGTAAAAATACACGTAACAAATATAAAATACATGAATAAATTTATAATAAAAGAACATAACATAAAATTAGTCATATTAACCAAATTAGTATGCTTCTTGATTATTTGCTCTTGATTAAATTTCTGAAAACCACATCCGTATTTTGAGTGTTATTTTCTTAATATATATGATTTCCAGCATATTGTTGAGTATGTTGTTACGACGTACTTTGTATATAGAATTTTGAAAATTGCGGTTAGTTAAACTAACAGTGTATGCGATTAAATTGACATAATATAGATTTGCATGTTAATATAATAACATACATATGTATGTATATATCCTTACCCAATAAACATATAAAAATATTTTCTTTTCAAAATTTTCATTTTTAAAAATTCTTAAAAAATCGTTATCAGTCTGTTAACATTTTTGGCATACACAAGGTAACCTACTTTAAGGGTTTCTAGAAACTCTCCTGATGCAGTTTAGAAGCTAAAATTCAATATTTAAGTTCGAAAAAACATCCTCTTAAGGCATATGCAATTTCATTGAAATCGTTTAAATCGTTTAGAAATTATAGTTAAATACATTTTTTTTCATGTTTTAAATTTCCCTTTATGTTTGCTAGTGTTTTGCAATGACAAAAATTACAATAGTACTGCACTTTCCATCCCTGTTATGACAAGTGAAGTTAGTGGCAAATTAAATCAAAACAACATAAAATAAAATTTTAATAAAATTTCACTTATAATATTACTTTTTAATATTGTTGTTGATAAAATAGCACCAACAAAAACAATAACAACAACAATTGTTACAAAAGTCAAGTTCAATCAAAAGCCATGTTGTAATTTACATGCAAATAGAAACAATTGCAAAACTTACCTTAATTCAAGTGTTATTTATTGTTGTTGTTGTTGCCTTGATTCTTGATTGTTGTTTCTAATAACAAAATTATAATCTGAAATGCAAAAAATATATAAATAATTAGGTATTACCTATAAACTATTTATAAATGATTTAAATTAACAAGTTTTTTTTGTCTTTCTATATTATTTTCTATTTACAACAAAGGAAAGCAGAGTAGAGCAGAGCAGAGAAAAATATAACAACTACGACAACGTTTCTGTTAACGGCGAGTTCAATGAACTAAGTGGCAGCAACAACAACAAAAAAAGCTTTCAATAAAATAATAAATGCGGTTCAAATAGATTTTTTCCTAAATAGATGGCGAATAAATAAATAACAAAAAAAAAACGTTTAAAAAATAAAACAACAAGAAAAAAGCTTAACAAAAAGATAAACAGAAAAAATTCATACAACAACAAAAACTAAATGACACAGTTGTTGTTGTTCTTCGAAAGTGCTTCAAACAACAATAACAAATTGGGACAATTTACGCATTTTTAAGGTCGTTTACTTAAGCAAAAAGAGCAGCGAAACAACAACAACAATACAACAACCAAACGAGGAAGTAAAAAAATGTAAGAAAAAAAAACGCCGTTTTTGCACAAAAAAAAGTACGTTAACACCACAAAACTGCAAGTTCAGCAATTGTTTGTTGTGATTAGTGTTTTTTTTTTCATTATTATTTCTGTAGTTATACTAGTTGTTGTTGATTTATCAGCCTAGACAGCAAAAATAGGCTAGACACAAATTATTAAAAACAAAATGTAAACAAAACAACTAAAACTGTGTTATAATTTTGTTTCTTTTTTATTTTTCGGTAATAAACAACAAAAAAAAACACAAAATTGTGTGTGAAAAAACAATAAACCAAAAAAAAAAACAATTAAAGAATATTAAAAAAAGAAATCAAAACAAATAGTTAAAGAAAACAAAGTGTGTGAATAAGTATTAAAATGGAAAATAGTAAAAAAACCAAACTAATAAAAACAACTAATAATATTTAAACAAAAAAAAGTAATAAAATTATTAAATTATTTTAAAGCAAAGTAAGTTTGCTTAAATAAAATTTTAAAATGAAAAGTAAAGTGAGTGACAAAATTAATGCAAAAACAGTGCAGTAAATTAAGCAAATACTTGGTAATCGATAGCTGTGTAACATTTTCAACAAATTATTATCAAATTTTGGGGTAAGTTTTATAAATATTACTTTTAAAACTAGAAAAAAACTGTTATACCTATACAACCAATAAGAAAAAACTCTTATACAAATGCAGTTCTCCACAGAAAAGACATTTATATAAACGCTTGTCTTATATAAATTTTTCTAGAGAAAAACTTTAATACAAACTTATTTTCGAAAGAAAAAATAGGTGTCCACATTTTTCTAGAGAGAAAACTGTTCTACAAACCCTTTTCTACAAAGAAAACTGTTATACAAACTATTTTAGTTTTTAGTATAGAAAAAATGTTATACAAACTTTTTTCTATAGAAAAATATTTTTTCACACTTTAAGAAAACTGTTATACACAACTTTTTTTCGAGAAAAAACAGTTATACAACACTTTTTTTAAATTATTAGAGCAATATTTTTATTATGACAGATACTGTTATACACATTTCCTTTTAAAAAGTCCGTTATACATAGAACTGAACTTGAATTGAACTTAAACTGAACTAGAACTGAACTAAACCTGAACTAAAACTGAACTAAAACTGAACTAAAACTGAACTAAAACTGAACTAGAACAGAACTAGAACTGAACTAGAACTGAACTAGAACTGAACTAGAACTAAACTAGAACTGAACTAGAACTGAACTAGAACTGAACTAGAACTGAACT
>NC_060954.1:49160980-49166426 GCF_022045245.1 Lucilia cuprina
GTTCAGTTCTAGTTCAGTTCTAGTTCAGTTCTAGTTCAGTTTTAGTTCAGTTTTAGTTCAGTTCTAGTTCAGTTCTAGTTCAGTTCTAGTTCAGTTCTAGTTCACTTCAAGTTCAGTTCTAGTTCAAGTTAAAATCGATAAATTAAAAACGCGTACCACCCTAATATATGTAAATATATGTACACTCAGTGGAATAGTACATAATGTGTATGTTTGTTGTAATTTTATTTGTATTTATTATATAAATGTTGATTATTTGCTGTTTAAACAGCAACAAAAACAACAACAACAAAATCTATTCATACCCTCTGTTGTACATTGAAAAATTACGTCGTAATTTCATAAACTTTATGAGAAGTTGTAAAAAATTAAACATTAACTACTACAACAATAAACAACAACTAAATACAAAATAAAACTGTAAAATAGCAAAAGTATATTGTAAATTATATTAATAAATATTTAAAGAAAAACAGAGAAAAAAACGAGCAAAAAAAAAAAAATAAAGTGCACACGTTTTGCAAATTACATTTTTTTCATAAATTTAAAATTTCAAAATAAACTAACAATCGTTCGATCTATTTCGATTGCAATCTTTTGTTGCATTTTACATTTTTCATATTTTCCATAATCAGCCCACTGTTCTTAATAATTAACAAACATTATCAAACAGATCAGTTCTCTCTGTTTCATTTCTTGTGGTCGTAATTATATGATTCAATTACCAATAATTACACTATGTACTTTAGATTTTCTATGAAATGTATATTCTTTTTGTTTAATTTCAAACACAGAATGTAATATATGAAATCAAATTATATAACATTTAAACACGCTTAATAGGTAGTGTCCAATCAAATGTTCGAAATTTGAACTTTGGCAACAAGTAGTTTACTTTTAGTTATATTCAAAAATAAGTTTCAATACTAAGTTGAATTAAAAGTGGATATTTATATAAAAAAAAAACCTTAAATCGGCCCAGTTTTGAAATCACATAATTGTCAGTAAATCCTAATTTAAGGATATGAATAAGAAAATTACTAAAACTTGTAATAACTTATGAAAAACTGAAATAAAATTAACAAGAACTTAGCTAGAACTGATCTAGAACTGAACTAGAACTGAACTAGAACTGAACTAGAACTGAACTAGAACTGAACTAGAACTGAACTAGAACTGAACTAGAACTGAACTAGAACTGAACTAGAACTGAACTAGAACTGAACTAGAACTGAACTAGAACTGAACTAGAACTGAACTAGAACTGAACTAGAACTGAACTAGAACTGAACTAGAACTGAACTAGAACTAAACTAGAACTGAACTAGTACTGAACTAGGACTGAAATAGAACTTTAGCCATTAACTAAATTATTTTCTACAATCCTAACTAAC
The DNA here is from genome assembly GCF_022045245.1 of Lucilia cuprina. Taxonomy (NCBI): domain Eukaryota; kingdom Metazoa; phylum Arthropoda; class Insecta; order Diptera; family Calliphoridae; genus Lucilia; species Lucilia cuprina. Next base: position 49,162,375 of record NC_060954.1, read on the forward strand.
ACCTCCTCTCCATCACACCCTATAACTATGTGTAAATAAACAAAACAAAAAACGAGTAAATAAAATACACATAATAATAATGAAAAACCTAATCATAATGTTCTTGTCTGATGAAATACATTCAAAATATTCAAAACCTACAGACACAACCATAGACTGACTCCCCAACAACTGTCTGCATGCGCGTCTATATGAGTAATTGTTCGTTTATGTATGTATGGATGTAAGTTTGTTTGAAAAAAATTGTGTGTGTGTATCCTTTTTTCCAAATTTGTGCGTGTTTTGGACATTTAACTTATATTTTCAAGGATAACGACAACAGCAACAACAAATAACGTCAACAACATCAATAGCAATAACAACCAAACCAGACACAACTTTTTTTTTCATTTACAAGCACACTCACATATGTAAATACGTACATATGTTTGTATGTATATATATTTTGTTACAAACACACATTTGGTCATATAGAAAATATATTGTCAAGGACTTTATTTCTCTAAGGTAATCAACCCCTAAATAGCACAACTTTTTTCTTTTATTATTTAATTTTTTTTGTGTGTTTTGTTATATTATAATCAGGATATGGCTCAGCACGATTCCTTTTGACGCAAAGGAAATTATTTGATAGAGAGGGGTTGCAGCAGGCTGTGAGTCTATAACAAGTTAGAGAGAAATTTTACAATAATACACATAATTTTATATTGTTGTAATTGAAAGATCATGACGCAAGTTTTACTTGATATGCAGAGATTTTAGATGTGGAATCTAAATTAAACTAGATCTAATTTAGCACTAACTTTGAAATAGAACTGAACTAGAACAGAACAAGAACTGAACTAGAACTGAACTAGAACTGAACTAGAACTGAACTAGAACTGAACTAGAACTGAACTAGAACTGAACTAGAACTGAACTAGAACTGAACTAGAACTGAACTAGAACTGAACTAGAACTGAACTAGAACTGAGCTAGAACTTAACTAGAACTGAACTAGAACTGAACTTGAACTGAACTAGAACTGAACTAGAACTGAACTAAAACTGAACTAGAACTGAACTAAAACTGAACTAGAACTGAACTAGAACTGAACTAGAACTGAACTAGAACTGAACTAGAACTGAACTAGAACTGAACTAGAACTGAACTAGAACTGAACTAGAACTGAACTAGAACTAGAACTGAACTAGAACTGAACTAGAACTGAACTAGAACTGAACTAGAACTGAACTAGAACTGAACTAGAACTGAACTAGAACTGAACTAGAACTGAACTAGAACTGAACTAGAACTGAACTAGAACTGAACTAGAACTGAACTAGAACTGAACTAGAACTGAACTAGAACTGAACTAGAACTGAACTAGAACTGAACTAGAACTGAACTAGAACTGAACTAGAACTGAACTAAAACTGAACTAGAACTGAACTAGAACTGAACTAGAACTGAACTAGAACTAAACATGAACTGAACTAGAACTGAACTAGAACTGAACTAGAACTGAACTAGAACTGAACTAGAACTGAACTAGAACTGAACTAGAACTGAACTAGAACTGAACTAGAACTGAACTAGAACTGAACTAGAACTGAACTAGAACTGAACTAGAACTGAACTAGAACTGAACTAAAACTGAACTAGAACTGAACTAAAACTGAACTAGAACTGAACTAGAACTGAACTAGAACTGAACTAGAACTGAACTAGAACTGAACTAGAACTGAACTAAAACTGAACTAGAACTGAACTAGAACTGAACTAGAACTGAGCTAGAACTTAACTAGAACTGAACTAGAACTGAACTTGAACTGAACTAGAACTGAACTAGACTGAAACTAAAACTGAACTAGAACTGAACTAAAAACTGAACTAGAACTGAACTAGAACTGAACTAGAACTGAACTAGAACTGAACTAGAACTGAACTAGAACTGAACTAGAACTGAACTAGAACTGAACTAGAACTGAACTAGAACTGAACTAGAACTGAACTAAAACTGAACTAGAACTGAACTAGAACTGAACTAGAACTGAACTAGAACTGAACTAGAACTGAACTTGAACTGAACTACTTAGAACTGAACTAGAACTGAACTAGAACTGAACTAGAACTGAACTAGAACTGAACTAGAACTGAACTAGAACTGAACTAGAACTGAACTAGAACTGAACTAGAACTGAACTTGAACTGAACTAGAACTGAACTAGAACTGAACTAGAACTGAACTAGAACTGAACTAGAACTGAACTAGAACTGAACTACAACTGTAAAATTATTAGGCTTTTGTCAAATTTGGATCAGTTAGAGCCACATTTTTATCGATAGTTGTAACTATTTCCCGCTAGTTATATCTGAATAAAAAATATTTATTTATTTTGGAAATTTCCCTCATTAATACTAATAAATATTCTCTAAACGAGTTTTTTCTTCAAAAAAAATTGAAATTTTATTCAAATCAAGAAAATTATATTCAAATCAATTTTGTTTAATATTCTGCTTGGATTTATTTAATTTTTTGCTCATTAAGAAAAGAACAAGAACAAAATAAAAGAATAGAACAAAAAAAGTTAAAAATTAGAATATTTTTTGAAACTAGTTTTGAAAATACAATAAAAAAATGTAGAAGAAAAAAGAATCGCAGCAACAATAAAAACAAACATGGTAGACAGTAATAAGTAAAAATCAAATAGAATTCTTAATGCCAGCTTAATAATAATGAAAAAAAAAACAACAACAACATGTTTTTGTGGTTTTTTAATGGGCAGCCACTGCCACCAACACCACCGCCAGCAACACCAGTGACAGTACCAACAATAACAGCAACAACAATATTATTTTAAATACATATTTAAATAAATAGCAACGACAATTCTACAACAACTACAAATGTGAAATGTGATTTTTCAGCAAAAAAAAAAATATTGTTAAAACAAGTTTTGATATTTTCTTTTTTTTAGAGAAAAAAACAAATAATTTATGAAAAAACCCCAAATCCAGAATTTTGTATATTTTTTTGGTTTAAAATAAAAAAATAATAATAAAACAACAAAGACTTGCCAACTCACAGCTATTTGTGAGAGTATGAGATTGTGAGTGGGGAAACAACAGAAACTGATCCCCCTCAAAGATCTCCAATAATGTGAGTTTTTTTTATAGATTTTTATTATTTCTGCTGTTGTTGCTGTTGCTATTAGAATTTCTCATCTACTTCAATATTTGCATATGATTTACAGCAAACAACAACAGCAACAACTAGTGAGACAGATAGATAGACAGGCAGACTAACAGACCGATTGCCAGATAAACATTTGAACATTCTGCCAAAGCAACAACAACACCAACAGCAAGGAACAGCGCAATCATTTATAAATGATCGTTGTCGTCATCATCATAATCATTTCCATAATATTATTTCTGATAATAATGAAGATAATGATGATGATCATAAGCAAACCCAACATCATTACAGTACAATTTTATTAAATAAAACAAAACAGCTAGAAGAAGATAAAGAGCTAAATATCGACTGACTGGCTGGCTGGCTGACTGACACACAGCAACAACAAAATTTTATAGAACAAATCAAATATTTAAAAACAAAAAAAATAAATAAATAGGAAAAAAAGAACAAAAACCACAATAAATACTAACTAGTCAGCAAGTAATATTTGCTTAATACTGAACAAGTTCAATTTATTTTTATACCCTTCAACAAAAACACCAGCACCACCACCACCAACATCACCTAATAATGCTTGCTGTGAAATGTTATGAGAACTGGAAATAGAAAGAGTTTTGAAAATTGATCTTTTGGAGTATACTAAGTAAAATTTAGTGGGTATTTGTAACAATTTTTAATAGAATTTGACCGAAAACCAAGTCGTCAGATACGTTTACGAATGAACGTATGTATTGAAAACAAGTATTGATAATATAGATCAGTCTATAGTCTTGACTATAGATCAGTCTATAGTCTTGACTATAGATCAGTCTATAGTCTTGACTTTAGATCAGTCTATAGTCAAGACTATAGATCAGTCTATAGTCTT
>NC_060954.1:49166526-49167934 GCF_022045245.1 Lucilia cuprina
AGATAGATAGATAGATAGATAGATAGATAGATAGATAGATAGATAGATAGATAGATAGATAGATAGATAGATAGATAGATAGATAGATAGATAGATAGATAGATTGAGCATTAAGAGACAATATTGTTAAGACGTAAATAAGCTTTAACGCTAGGCATCGGAAATGAAATTAGTTAATAATCACTTCAGTTATATCTGCAATCTAATAGAGCCAACTTATCGAAAACTTTAGCAACCTTTTCCACATCGCTATAGATAAAAATTCACAAGAATTGGACCAAATTACCAAATTTCCGATTTTCTCATTAAGAAAACTAAAGAAAATAAGTAATATACCATAATTGCCATAATCCCCTTTTAACCCAAAAACAATCCCAGACTTTTAAAGTAAGCAAAGGATTTAGCAACAACATTAATCTACTGAATAAAACCCTAACGAAATAAATACCAAAAATTCTTAGAAAATCATTTTGCATAATCACTAGGACTTGTATAAAACTTAGACACATTTAACAAATATCTTTTAGAAACATAAATAGGTAACCAAATTTAACAAACTACCCAAAAACAAAACAAAAGGGATAAGAAACACACGCACACACATAATAAGGACCTTTTTTCTCTTTAAACACCCACACCAAAGTGCTTAAAGACAAAACAAATAGATACAAAGACAAAATCCATCATAAATTTTAAGAGAAATGGAAGGTAAATTTTAAATTAACCTAACAAAGGGATTAAGTTGAAATTTTTATATTTTACCCGAAAAAACTAGCCTTGAAACGGGATTTTGTTAACAAGAATATAAATATATATATATATTTTTTGTAAAGTAGAATAGCTTTTGGAAAAAAAGTTGTATATGATCACAAAAGGGATCATAATTTTTTTGTAAGCATATAATTTACAACCCCTAAACAAAAAGTGGGTTTGAAAAGAACAGACGGGTGGAAACACGCGCCATATTTAGTTTTATTCTTCATTTTTATTGTTTTAATTACTTCATATGAATTGTATGTGTGTTAGCACGTTCAGTAGGATTCTATTCTTATTAAATCCAATCATCCATCACAACCCCAGAAGTTTCATGGTCGCTATGTTTTTATTGCTGTGCAACTACTACTAAAATTTCTTCTGCTGCGGCTGTCACAGCAACTGACTCAATATCCTGTACATAATGCAGGACCAGGTGGTTGGCGTAACATTTTGTAAAACCTTAATAATAACAGAAAAACTCGAGTTTAGAAAATAAAAGGGTATTTAAGAGAAAGGTGTGTGTGGTGACTAATTAACTGGTTAAAACTAGAACTGAAATAGAACTGAACTAGAACTGAACTAGAACTGAACTAGAACTGAACTAGAACTGAACTAAAACTGAACTAGAACTGAACTAGAACTGAACTAGAAC
>NC_060954.1:49168034-49309018 GCF_022045245.1 Lucilia cuprina
ATCTATCTATCTATCTATCTATCTATCTATCTATCTATCTATCTATCTATCTATCTATCTATCTATCTATCTATCTATCTATCTATCTATCTATCTATTTATCTACATCTATGTAACTATCTACGAAGTCGAAGCGCTCCAGGTTTTAAACCACAAAGTTTAACTATACTGAATCCAATAATGAATATCTTTTAGTTTTAAAGGTAAAAATTTACCGGAAATACTGAAAACATATTGAAAACAATAACCACAAACCTCTAGAGCATTACAAAGTCCTTCATAACTAACAATCACACACACACTACAAACAACTGAATGAATCATACATTAGAGCATATTTTTTCTCAATTCTATACTTTTAACAAACATATGCTCATTTTTGAATGTACGATTACAATATCCCCCCATTATGAAAAATATACAAATAATAAAAAGTTTTTCTTAAAATTTCCTGCCATTGTCCTGAACTAAACATACAGCTGTCGATATTTCTTTCATTTTAACAACAGAACCTACAGCTCAAAAGGGAAAAAAGAAACCCTCTTCTACTGCTGACTATTAAAACCAGTGAAGAATGAATTACAACAACAACAAAAGCATTAACAAAATATAAAAAAAACCTTGCTCCCTTTTTTCATCGTCCATTATATTTGTACTTTGACAATTTTATTTTCTTTGTTTTTCTCTACATTATATTTTTCCAAATTACAACAAAAATAAAAGTAAAAAAAGAAAAAAAAAACGGAACGGAAAAAACATAGAGGAGGGTTTCTTTTAATATATAATTTTTTTTAGAATTACTGCAACTACAACAACAATAATGAAACATAAAACACAAGATCGATAAAAATACACTCACTCGCTTAAACGAACAAACGACAATGGCACACAGGAAGAACCCACACATACACTCGTTCTCTTACAAAAAAAAAATAAAATACAATTCTATACAAATAATGAAAAAAGTAGAAAGTGGAATTGAACTACAATAACAACAATAGCTAAAACATAAAACACAAGTTTATTGTTGTTGGTTGTACTTGCCAAAGTACTACATATTAATGGTAGGAAGAAGAAGAGTATATAAAACATTAAGAAAAACGAGTACAACAAAAAAGTAGTGTTGAAGAAGTATACAGTGGTTATATATGATGAAGAAATTCTCTAGAGCTTTTCTTTCAAAGATAAATAGGGATGTTGACCGTAAAAGAAAAGGTCCTTTCGTAATCCAGGTTTATTGTGTTTCTCATATTTAAGTTTTTGTTGAGCGTATTTTTCAAAAAAACTAAACTGATCTGAGACGTTAATTGCGTATGAAAATTTTGATTATCTTGTAATCCTTTACGATCATTTGAATCAAAAATCTTCTCGAAAATGTCCCCTTAAAAGTTAAACTCTCTTACTAATAAACACATTTATGGCTTTCGATCGCAATCTCTGCTACGTTCATCTAGATGTGACTATAGTATGATCGCACTGATCACATTTATTCGAATGGTTACTAAACCGTTAAGTTGTCGAATCACAACTGCAGAAGCTACTTCACTTTATTCGCTATTTTATGACGATCACCTACGAGATCGGACAAATTTGTGCTTAAGAGTATCCAACATCGTGATACAGGATTCAGAGCAACTCGAGATCACTTCGAAATGAAAAAGAGCTTTTTGGAGAATTTTTTTCAACGATAATCGGTCGACGAGAATCGTTTAACTCTCAAGAGCGATCTTCTATTCTCAAGATGTCAAAGAGATCGCCCCAAGGGATCCTCAGTTTTCTTGTAACAATTGCGTCAAATATCCATTTATATTCTAAAATTTCTATTCTAAAAAATCGCTGGCTGAATGATCTTTCCAAGAGCTTTATTCCGATTAACTCTATATAGTTCTGTAAAAATGTGTATATCCTTGATTCAATCGCCATTATAAAACATTAAAGCCACAGTGCATCCGTAAAATGAACATGTTGTTGCAAAAGATGAGTGGCACGAGTTACCAAAATACATGCATAAACGAAAAGCGTGAGAGAGAGAGAGTGATAGAGAGAGGGGGAAGCTAAAGGGAAAAGTACAAGGTAAAGAAAACAATACATTATCATCATTATGATGTTGTTTTACACAATAATGAAACTGACAATGATGACGATGATGACAACAACGATGGTGAGATGTTGTATTTTAAACGTAACAACACAACTGCTGCTACTGGAAAGATGGATGGATGGATGGACGAATGTATGAAAGTTTGTACATGAACGGTCGTCTTTACTGTTGCCAATGGAAATGTATATTATTTTATATAATTGTATATGTTTATGTAATACAAACAAACACAGCAAAAACATACAATAATCCATCTTCCATCAGTCGTCATCGTCATTGCTGCATTTTGTTACAATACTACAACATCAACATGAATTTCCTTTGTTCTACACACACACACACACACACATCTACACGAACTGTAATACACCTTCGCATACTGCTTAAAAATAATCATACTATTTAACAAATACAAAATTTTATATATCGTCCGTTTAACGATTTCATAACGAATAAATGGAAAAAAGCCCACTGACACTCTCTAATACATAGAAAAGTTACAGAAACTGACAAACAAAATAACTTAAAGGGGGATCATAGTCATCGAGAAAATGTGAGAGGCGACAGAAGAGTGAAGGAGTTGAACTATTTACGAGGTATGAATGAAAAATCACCCGATAGAAAATTGACGATGATTAGACGATTTTCTATAGTCTGGACTATAGAATGATCTATAGTCTGGACAATAGAATGATCTATAGTCTGGACAATAGAATGATCTATAGTCTGGAATAAAGAATGATCTATAGTCTGGACTATAGAATGATCTAAAGTCTGGACTATAGAATGATCTATAGTCTGGACTATAGAATGATCTATAGTCTGGACTATAGAATGATCTATAGTCTGGACTATAGAATGATCTATAGTCTGGACTATAGAATGATCTATAGTCTGGACTATAGAATGATCTATAGTCTGGACTATAGAATGATCTATAGTCTGGACTATAGAATGATCTATAGTCTGGACTATAGAATGATCTATAGTCTGGACTGTAAAATGAGCTATATTATAGACTATAGAATGAGATATAATCTGGACTATAGAATGATCTAAAGTCTGGACTTTAGAATGCTAAAGATTTCATTTCATCATCTGGACTATAGAATGTTCTATAGTCTGGTCTACAGAATGTCCTATAGTCTGGACTATAAAATGATCTATAGTCTGGACTTTAGAATTATCTATAGTCTGGACTATCGAATGATCTATAATCCCGACTATAGAATGACCTATAGTCTGGACTGTAAAATGATCTATAGTATAGACAATGAGATATAATCTGGACTATAGAATGATCTAAAGTCTGGACTATAGAATGATCTATAGTCTGGACTATAGAATGATCTTTAGTCTGGACTATAGAATGATCTATAGTCTGGACTGATTTATAGCAACGAATATATACTGTTCTATAATATGTACTATAGAATTATCTATAATCTGGACTATCGAATGACCTATAATCCCTACTATAGAATGATCTATAGTCCGGACTATAGAATGATCTATAGTCTGGTCTATAAATTGATCTATAGACTGATTTATAGCAACGACTATATACTGTTCTATAATCTTTCAGATCCACATGCCTTTTTTAAAAAATGTCCATAGAAATTTTTCATTTTCCCTCGTAGAAATGAAAACTGTTTTGTAAAGGGGACCTCAAACCTCATTTTGCTTGCATATCACGTCAGTCTAGAGAGTGTATAGGTGTCTGTCAAAGTATGTGTGTATAAATGTGCATGAGAAGTTTAAGGGCGCATGATCCGTAGCTAAAACATTTGCTTGTTCATTAAAGTGGTAGCTTTTTTTTAGCTTCACTTCTATTTCGTTGTTGTTGTTGTTGTTGTTTGTCCAAACCTATTGGCATAAGTAGAGAACAAAATGTAAAAGAGGGTCGTAGACTTATGAAAATATCGCACAAAAAACAAAAACTGTTCATCAACGAACCCCAAAAATATGTACATACAAACGACAGAACAAACCGAACTTCCATTCAACCGACCGATATGAAAAGTGGTGAAATTATAACGTCATTATCACACTCTAGTTAAAAGCATAAAATGTACAGAGAGTTTTCTGTTTATTGAATTTATTCTATGCGTTATTTTTCAAATACAATTTGAAGTTCAGTTCATTTTTCTCATTTTGAAATGAATAAAATTAAAAACTACAAAATGCAAAGAAGAATAAACCTTAAAAGCTAAACGCCAGAAACAGCCACAACCTTATAGTCATACGTACATATATAAATACTTAGTATTATTATGTATGTATGTTTGTAGGTTCTAGTATATTTAATGTATGTAGTATGTATTGTTGTACACTGACTGTTGTTGGTTTTAGTATTTTTTTCCAAGTTCATTTTTAATTCTATGGACGGACGGGGTATTTTTCAGTTAACGCACGTATTCAACATAAACTTTTAAATAAATGACAACAAAATCAATTGCAACGACACGACATTTTTTTTTTGGTTTTGTTTTAGATTTTTGTTTAGACTGAAATTGTGATCGAATACTTAAACGAAGTTTTATGACTGATTCTGGTTGAAACTATAACTTTGATCTATATGGAAAGTAAATATTTAAATCTTCGAATATCAATATTTAAGACTGATCTACAGTCTAGACTATAAAATGATCCACAATCTAGACTATAAATTTATAGTCTCGACTATAAACTGATCTATATATAGTCTTGTCTATAAACTGATCTGTAGTCCAGATTATAAATTAAAATCTAGACTATTAGATCCAAATTCGGATCGTATACTGATTTATATCCTGTACAATAGACTGATCTAAAGTCTAGTTTATAGACTGAACTATACTCTGGAAAATAGACTAATCTATAGTCTGGACCATAGACTGTATTATAGACTAATCAATAGTCTGTACTATAGGCTGATCTATATCTGTACTATAGGCTGATCTATAGTCTGGACTATAGGCTGATCTATAGTTTGGACTATAGGCTGATCTATAGTCTGTACTATAAGCTGATCTATAGTCTGTACTATAGGCTGATCTATAGTCTGGACTATACGCTGATCTATAGTCTGGACTATAGGCTGATCTATAGTCTGGACTATAGGCTGATCTATAGTCTGGACTATAGGCTGATCTATAGTTTGGACTATAGGCTGATCTATAGTCCGGATTATAGACTGATCTATAGTCTGGATTATAGACTGATCTATAGTCTAGGCTATAGACTTGTATAGTCTGGACTATAGACTTGTATAGTCTGGACTATAGACTGATCTAAACTCTGCACTATAGACTGATCAATAGTCTGCACCATAGACTGATCAATAGTCTGGACTATAGACTGATCTATAGTCTGGACTATAGACTGATCTATACTCTGGACTATAGACTGATCTATACTCTGGACTATAGACTGATCTATACTCTGGACTATAGACTGATCTATACTCTGGACTATAGACTGATCTATACTCTGGACTATAGACTGATCTATACTCTGGACTATAGACTGATCTGTACTCTGGACTATAGACTGATCTATACTCTGGACTATAGACTGATCTGTACTCTGGACTATAGACTGATCTATAGTCTGGACTATAGACTGATCTATAGTCTGGACTATAGACTGATCTATAGTCTGGACTATAGACTGATCTATAGTCTGGACTATAGACTGATCTATAGTCTGGACTATAGACTGATCTATAGTCTGGACTATAGACTGATCTATAGTCTGGACTATAGACTGATCTATAGTCTGGACTATAGACTGATCTGTAGTCTGAACTATAGACTGATCTATAGTCTGGACTATAGACTGATCTATAGTCTGGACTATAGACTTATCTATAGTCTGAACTATAGACTGATCTATAGTCTGGACTATAGACTTATCTATAGTTTGGACTATATACTGATCTATAGTCTGGACTATATACTGATCTATAGTCTGGACTATAGACTGATCTATAGTCTGGAATATAGCCTGATCTTAAGTCCTGACTATAGCTTGATCTATAGTTCTCACTATTGACTGATCTATAGTTCTGACTATAGACTCTATAATCTGGACTGATTTGATGTCTTAGTTTATATACTACTATAAACTAATCTATAATCACGAATATTGACTGATCTATAGTATATTTTTCGATATTCTGAACTAGATATTATTCTATAGTGTGGACCATAGATTGTTCCTAACTAGTGACTGTTCTAAAGTGCGAACTATAGACTGTTTTATAACTCTGACTATAGTCTGTTCTATACTTTTATAGTTCGGAGTATATATTGAACTATAGACTGCTGTATAGTCCGGTTAATTCTTACTATTCTTATCTATAGTCTTAAATATAGACTGATCTGTAGCCTTGGTTATAAATTGATCTGTGGAATTTGGTATAGACTGATCTGGGACCTTGACTATAGACTGCTCTATAGTCTTAATTTAGCTATTAACTGTAGTCTTGTCTAGAAACTGATCTATACTCTTAATTGTGTACTATGGTATAGTCTAAAATACAAACTGTAGATCAGATCAAAAAACTAGAAAAAATTTGGGTCTAATTGATCCTAGAATTATTCATTCATTTTAACTATGTTTAAGCTCAAAAAGCGGAAAATACAAGTAATAAAAAGAAAAATAAATGTCCTTTTTATGTCCGTCCGAATTTTAAAAGCGGTATATAGTTAATGTTGTTGTAAATATATTTAACAATGATAATAATGATGTTGTTTTTGTGTGTGTGAATAAATAAGGGTAGTTTTAACAGTTCAACAACAGCAGCAGCAAAAGCAACAATAATAATCATAAAAACATCAACTTAGATTGTAGTTGTTAAGGATAATGTACAAATGTACGAATGAAGGAACAGAGTAGTAGAGAACCCATATTATGGCATAAGCTTACACAGTCCTTTTTAGTTGTTGTTGTTGTTTGTATGTATTGTTTCCACTACCAAGGGATAATAAAAGGATCATTTTGCAGTTTTGCGCAGCATATGGTTTGTTTTTCTCCTTGGGTTTTTTGTGACGGTTTTTGCTGTGTATATGTTAGTAAGAGAGAGAGTGAGTGACTGATTTGTATTAATGTTGTTGTTGCTGCTGCAGCTATTTGTATGAAATGTTGTTGGGTCGTGTAAATTCGATATTTTTGCTGGATTGTTTTGTTGGATTTTATATCGGGGGTATATTTCACATTTTTTGCTGCTGCTGGGATCCTTTTTTTCTTGTTCGTTTATTTGCGTGCGTTTTTCCTCTCTCTCTCTAGCTTTCGGCTGCTCTGTCACTCTTTTTAGTTTGTATGGATTTTAGTAAGTATCTGTGTGCGTGTGCAATTTGCAACTTCATTTGCTTGATGTTTTGTGTTGTTCTTGTAGTTTTCACAATTATTTAAACATAGGACGGATGAAAGGACGGGCGGACAGACAGACAGAACGAAGTATTTTCGTATTTCGAAAGCATAATGGTGAAAATTGTTTTATATTATTGTACAGTTGTGTCCAAAATATGTAGAAAAGTATTTTCTGTATGTATACTGAAAATGATTTTTCAAAAAAAGTTTTTTTGTTTTTTGTTTTTTTTTGCGAGGGTTGCTTTTTCTTCTTGTTTGTTCTTCTTTTGGAGTTTGGGAGTTGAAGTGAGTTGTTGGTTGCTGTGTTGCTGCTGTTATTTAGTAGATAAAGTTTTGTTTTGTCTTTATGTTGTGAAAATATGTAGTATGTAGTATATAAAGAGATCCTTTTGTTGGGTTATTATGTTGGGCAGGGGCTAGTAGTAGTTATGTACTAAATACATACATATGTATTTGTTGCAAGAAGTTTATTTTTCTTCTGATTTGTATAAGATTTCATTACATCATTAGAAACATTTTTCTTTTGCGTTTGCTTGATGAATCGATTTTCTCACTCCTCTAATTAATATCATATTAATTAATGAGTTTTTCTTATTCATTTTAGGTAAGGTAAAAGAAGTATGTATAAGGAAGATGTTTAATGGTTTAACACCAAAACTTGTTAAGATTATAAGGGAACCAGGATTCTAATAGAAAAAGGTATTTTGTTTTGCTTATATCAAGTAGCATTGCACAGGTATTACAAAATGTGACCGAACTATCAAATATTTTGACGGATCTTGTCGAGTTTGACAACTACCTTCAAAGTCGTCTATCTATCTATCTATCTATCTATCTATCTATCTATCTATCTATCTATCTATCTATCTATCTATCTATCTATCTATCTATCTATCTATCTATCTATCTATCTTTCTATCTGTCTATCTATCTATCTATCTATCTATCTATCTATCTATCTATCTATCTATCTATCTATCTATCTATCTATCTATCTATCTATCTATCTATCTATCTATCTATCTATCTATCTATCTATCTATCTATCTATCTATCTATCTATCTATCTATCTATCTATCTATCTACCTACCTATCTATCTACTATGTATCTAAAAATATTGCTAAGTTTATTGTTAAAATTTAGCAATATGATGACATTTGCTAAATTTAAACATTTTCTCCAGCCCTTAGAAAATGTATTGACAAAAATTGTATAAAACTATAAAGTACAAAATTGTTTAAAACTATAACGATCTAAAGACGCAAATTAAAACCATTACACAAAGCGGATACAGTCACAAAAAAGGGTTTCACATAACCACCCTCCTTGCCTTTCTCACTTCCTTCCTTTCTTTTTTACTCCCTAAACTTATATATGTATGTTAGAAATGCATTCATTCCCCCTTCTTTTAATGTTCCACACACAACCACATCAAAACACATGTTCATTTTACACAACGAACAAACTACCAGGTCGCAAAAAATCTAAATGCAACAACAAATATATAATGACTAAAATAAAAAAAACAAAACCTACTAACAATTTTTCTTAACGATCTCCCCTAATAATTTTAATAAATTTCCAAAAAAAAAACCCTCTCTCTCTTTTTTCTTTTTAACTATTGAGTAAATTTTAAAACTTCCCTTTGCTCTTTGTCAAACTTTTAGCAAAATTGAAAACATACTCTCGTTTACTCTTACTCACTAAAATCAAAACATTAATACAATAAAATATTAAAAAAAAGAATTATGTGTAAAAGGAAGGCTTTCATAATTTTTTTTGTATTTTTCCAGTTTTTACATGTTTGTTGTTATTGTTTTCTTGTATATTTAACATACATTTTTCAGTGAAACGAATAACGAACGATTTAACAACAAATACATGTACATTTGAAAAACAACAATACGAAACATACATAAATACAAAAACAAACAGAAAAACTTAACAAGGGAGTTTTTTTTCACAATTTTCGTTGTTGTTGTTGATTTTAAAACCTCAATAAGTATAAAAATATTTTCAAAGCATACTAATCAGCAGAGTTGTCAACATATGATAAACGTAGAAGTAAAAACGCCGAAAAATATGAAAATTTGAATGTGAGATCATAGATAGATAGATATATAGATAGATAGATAGATAGATAGATAGATAGATAGATAGATAGATAGATAGATAGATAGATAGATAGATAGATAGATAGATAGATAGATAGATAGATAGATAGATAGATAGATAGATAGATAGATAGATAGATAGATAGATAGATAGATAGATAGATAGATAGATAGATAGATAGATAGATAGATAGATAGATAGATAGATAGATAGATAGATAGATAGATAGATAGATAGATAGATAGATAGATAGATAGATAGATAGGTAGATAGATAGATAGATAGATAGATAGATAGATAGATAGATAGATAGGTAGGTGGGGAGGTAGGTAAATAGATAGATGGATGGGTATAAATAGGTATATATAAAAAGATATTCAGGTAAAAAGATATAAAAATTACTTTATACAACCATAAGTCTTAAAGCCATGATAGGTATACGGTTGTCATATCTTACAACGTTGTCAGTAAAATGTTCAGAAAATTCTATTAATCGTCTGAACTTGCAATTTTTCTTTTGCAACGTTGCCAAGAAGAGCATTACCGACGTTGTAAGATCCAACAGCCGTGTATACATAGTATTAGCAAACTATATCGCGAAATTGCAACATTGACAAAGGTTATCTGTCAAATGTTGTCAATAAAACGCTATTTTAATAGACTCAGCCGGTTGCTTTCAGAAATTTTTCTAGGTCAATGATTTATTCTTCTTTTTTTATGACATTACAACTACGACAATATGTACCGAAGAGGATCCGTCCAATATCATTCAAATACCCAATGCTATCAGCTTGATTAAAGCATACCACAGCGAAGAGTTTTATAAAACTTAATCTTTAGCTCCCTAAAATAAATCGCTTAAATTAATTAGATTTAAACTACAGAGAGTACCACACTGATCATATAAAAAAATTAGATTAGAAATTCAAAGATATGTATTTTTACAAAAAGTTTTATCAAAATAGAAGTTTTTCTTAAAAAAAATACTTAACAAATGTGTAAAAATTAATACAAAACAAAAAATACCTTTTTATTTGCTTTTTTTGTTGCGTTATTTATAGCTGAAGTGTTAATGTCAAGAAAGTATATAAGAAGGTGGAGGAGGTTGTTTTTTTTTGTTGCTGTTGTTAATGTTGATTTTTGCCACAGTCACTGCTACAAGTTTATTAAATTGCTGTAGGTAATATGTATTTATAAGTTTTTGTTGTTTTTTTTTTTGATTGGTTTTCTTAAGATTTTTGAAAGTTTTTTTTTTTGGTTTTCGAATTTTTATTAATATTGAAAATACCACAACTTTTCACACAACAAAAATTTTGTGTCTCTGTTTTCAATCTTTTACGCTCTTTTTTTGTTGTTTCTTTTTTTTTGTAATAAGTTTGTCAGAATATTTGTGGTTTTTTTTGGCGCCCATTCCCTTCTTTAAAAAAATTTTTTATATATATTTTTTTCGCCTTTTGTTAATTACTCTCTGACTCTCTTCTCTTTAAGTTAGAGTGTAGTTGTTGCTGTTGTTGTTTGTGAAAATAGAGGTAGTGGTGTGTTAGTAAAGTGTGTTAAATAAGTAAATGAAGCATTAGTTGTTATTGTTGTTGTTGTTGGTGGTGTGTGTACGAGTGTTTGTTTGCTTCGTTATGATGATGATGTTGTAGCTAGCTGCTGCTGATGATGATGATGTTGATGTGAGCACGAGAGTTAGTGAGTCGTTTTTAATGTTGTTGGCTCCGTTTGCTTAGTTTTTCATAAGGCTTGCAAGTGAACGGTACATTTTCGGGTAAATTTCACAATTTACATTAACTACTTAGCCATTTATAGCAACTACATTAATATCAACAACAACAACATTGGAGCCTTTATACTCTTTATTGTTTTTGTTTAAATTGTATTCGTTCGTGCTCGTTTTTAAATAAATTTAACGAAATATTTTTTTTTGATTTACTTAAGTGAGGGAGTTTATTTCTTTATAAAAAGAAACGGTAAATTTTCAACTTTTGCTGCTTTTTTTGTTTGGAGAGAGCAAGCAAGTGTTAAAGAAAATTTCCCTTTTACTCTCTTTTGATGTGTGTGTGTTTTTTTGTATAAAGAGTGTTGTTTCCGAAAATATCAGTGAGAGAGCTGTATTGTGTGTGTGTGTTTTTATGGTGGAGTTTTTTTTGAGCGAG
This sequence comes from Lucilia cuprina, assembly GCF_022045245.1. Lineage (NCBI taxonomy): Eukaryota > Metazoa > Arthropoda > Insecta > Diptera > Calliphoridae > Lucilia > Lucilia cuprina. The sequence goes on from NC_060954.1 coordinate 49,179,767, forward strand.
TATTTATGTCGCTTTCCTTAGGAAAAACATTGTTTTGTCGCTTTAGTTGCGTTTGAGCTCTTGGAGCTTTTTGGTGTGTTTGCGCTTCTTTTTTCGATAAAGAAATTTTTTATATAAAAATTTCACTTTTTATATATATATATATATTATAATAACAACTACAACAACAAAAAACAAAATTTTCTTTACTTATATATATAGAAAAAAAATATATCAAAGTGAGTGTGTATGGGTGTATATAACGAAATATATATATAGAAAATTATATTAAAAAGAAAAAGTTTAAGAAAGCAAGAAAAAAAAGTGAGCTCATTATGAAAAAATTGTTATTTAAATACAAAAAAATTTAAAAAAAGCTTTTTTTTTATAAAAAAAATAAAAACAAATAAACAAAATTTTAAGAAAAAAATAAGATAATTTTTAATAAATTAAATCAAAATTTTAACAAAAAAATACTGTTTTTAAAGAAAATTAAATTAAAATTTAAAATCAAAAAAAAAAATTCCATTTTATTGATTATTTTAAAGAAAGAATTTGAAAAAAAAAGTTGAAAAAAAAATTCAAAATTTTCTTATGAAAAAGAAGAGTGTGTATGTGTGTGTATGAGTGTATTACTTTGCTGCTGCTGTTTCTTTCCACTTTATTCTATTATGTTCATTTAACAAAAAAAAAAAAAAAAAGAAAAAGCTATTTATAACAAAATAGCAGAAAAATTTGAACAAAAAAGTGAAAGAAAATAATAAGAAATTAAAAAATTTTTATAAAATTTCCTTAAACAGCTAAAAACATGTGGATATTTATTTAAACAAAACAAGGATTTTCTTAAAAAGAAATTTTCCTTAATTAAAGTGAGTTTTTTCCATTTTGTTTATTTTTAACTAAAAAAAGAAAAGTGTGGCAACAACTACATATTTATATATTTTATAAGTCGTGGCATTACTTGGCAATTTTCTTGAACGAAAAAAAAAAATTATGTTCAGACTTTTTCTTTTCTTTTTTTTTTCTTTTCCTACATTTTACTAGTACATTTTGCTGTTTGTTGGTTGGCTTTATAAATGGCGTCGTTGCTCCTCTGCTTGTTTAAGTTACAAGCAAATAGGAGCAAAAGAGAGAGCTATATTAAACTTAACCGCTAGAAAGAGAAACAAATGTTGTAGTTCCATTATTATAGGAAAATGTAGTTATGTAGCTGAACTCATAAGAAAATAGCAACCTAACAACAACATAAAAATATAACTTTTAGCACAGAGAAAGGAAATTTTGTTGTACTCTTAAAATTTCCCTTAAAAACAGTTAAACTTTATTTTAAAAGCTCTTAAAGAAAAACTCTTTTGCAAACTCTTTTTCGTTTTTCTTACTTAAGGGAATTGTAAAAAAGAAAACAATAAACTCTTTTTTTCTAAGTTTTTCTTTTGTTTTCTTTTTCTTAGTTTTTGCTTAATTTTTGTTTTTTTTTTACATTTAAATAATTAGATTATGTTTGTTTTTAATTAAAAAAAACAATTCTAGTTTTAATGTTTTTATTGTTTTTTTTGTATATTTGTTGTTTTTATTTAAAGAAATCCATAAATTATAATATTTGTTTGTATTAGTTGTGTATATGTATTTATACAAAAAATACTTGAACTTGACCTTGAAATTTAAAAATAAGCAAATTTTTTTTGCAAACAATTTAAAGCAAATAAATTTTTTGCTAATTTTAATAAAATTAAACAAAAATTTTCTTAAATTTTGTCTACAAAACATATTCCCAGTTTATTTAACTTCAAAACTTTAAAGCCTTTAATTATTTAAAGTTTTTTTTTTTGCACAATTTTACTTTTATGTATAAATCTTTATCGATTTTTCTTAATTATTGTTACAGCAACATTTACATACTCTTTTTGCTTAACATTTGCTTACTAAAATTTTCATGTTTTTCTTTCGAAATTAAATATATTTTCTCTTTTTTATTATTCTTTTACATTCCTTAGTTTTCTCTTTGTATTATACATTTTCTTTTAACAAATTACCGTTTTATTAAACTGTGTAATAATGGCTTTTCTTTAAAAATAAGAACAAACTATAGAAAATAATCTTTTGTTTACATAGTTAGCAGACATTTTTGTTTTTCTTTTTGACATGCAGCATTGTAAGGTAAAGTAAAATGATAGCCTTAACAGTTAACCCCTAACAGTCTTGACAAGAACACATAAAAAATAGCCTAAATTTTTAATATTTATAGGAAAATTTATTTTTTTTAATAAAAATAAGTATAATTTATAAAATACAAGTGAGAAAGTGGTAATAAAGTAATTATTACTATAATTTTAACAATTTTTTATTCAAAATAAGAATATTTTCATAGAAATTTTTAAATTTTTTGGAAAATTAAGTTTTTTTATAAAAATAAATTGAAAATTATAAAAGATTTAATTATTTTCATATAAATTTTGTTGTTTTGTTTTTAAGTAACGTGTTTTTTTATGAGAATATATTATAATTTAAGAAAAGTAAAATTTTTAATAAAATATTTCTAAAAAAAAGTATTTTTTATAAATAAACATGTTTACTTCTTATAGAATTTTTTTTAAATATCAAAAATTTTAGATTTTTTTAAATAAAATAAGATTGTTTAGCCTAAAAGTAAAAATTTTCAACACATTTTTAGTAAAAATTATAAGAAATATTGAAAGTAATGTAATAATAAAGAACAAATTACCTATAATAACTTTTTTAAAGCGATTTCTAAGAAAATATTTACAGCTGTTTTCGTAAAAAAAATGGAAACAGATTAAAGAAAATTTAAACAGTTTGATTAAAGAATTGTTAACAAAACTTTATTTTTCTTTTAAATTCTAAAAAATTTAATATTTAGTAAATTTTGTTCGAAATAACTTTACGAAAAAGTAGTTTCAATTTTTTGCTACAATTTTGACATTTTTTTTTAAAGAAATCTACTAATAAACTGTAAGCGTTGAAGAACTAATAACCTAATTTAGTTTCTTAAAGTTCCTTTTTTATCTTAAATATATTTAAAATTAAAATATTTCTCAAAAACAAACGATATTTTCAGTATTTTACAAAATTATAAACATCTTTTTATACAATAACAAGAAAAGTGCAACATTTTTTAGTAGTTAATCAAAATTGAAAATTTACAAGAAAATTTCAACATTTTTTTGATATTCCAAGTAATTTTATGATAGAATTTGAATTCTTTATAAAAGCCGTGACACACGATCGTCAGATCTTACAACGTTTTCAGTAAAATGTTTAGAAAATGACTAATAATCGTTTCAACATACAATTTTTCTTTTGCAACATTGTCAGAAAATATTGCAAGACAAAATTTGTAAGTTGACAGTATTATTAGACATTTTCTGGATATTTTAGTGCCAACGTTGTAAGATTTATAACAACCGTTTAAAAATAGCAGAATTCTAAAACAATTAGAAAAAATTGATATTTGAAAAATTTAAAGTTTAAATTTTAAATTTTGAAATGCAATTAACAAATTTAATAAATATTTTAACGCCTTATGCAAAAACGATTATTAGTTAGACCATGATTATTTTTAATGGATTTTATATAGAAAAAGTATGTAGTAAATCAATGTTTACCTTAATAATCAATCAAGGTTTACAATTTATTTCATATATTTTTACAGTAAATCTATTTTGAATTCAAAATTTTAATAAGATATTATCATCTGTTTACTACTTTTCACACTAAAATAGTTATTTTAACTTTAGCAAGTTCAATATGAATTTATAGACAAAATATTTTCTCTTTTAAATCATAAATATTTTAAACAAATTTTAAATATTGTTAATTATTAATATTTTTCATAAAATACTCTAAATTTGGGGTTTATATTAGAAAAATATTAACTTTTATAACATTTACATAAAAACTACATTCAAATTACATATAAAGCCATTAAATCTTTGTTTTAACATTTTAAGCTGAATGACATGTTTGGCAAGAAGAAGATATATTGCAGGGATGTGTGTTTACATTGCAAGCAAAATGTAAATAACAAACAAATTTTGTTAATGACAAGTTTAAATAAGAAAAAAAGATTTAAAATTTTAATTAAAACTAAATAAAAATATGTCAAAGTAAATTTATAACAGTATTTAGATGTTTTTCCTTAACTTTTTGTTAATATGATTCATTTCTAAAGAAATGCTAAACAACATAAAAATTTTAATAAGTTTTTAAAATAATTAAAATTTTTTTATTATTATACCTAGGAAACTAACTAGTTTTTTGTCATAAAAATTTAGTTAATTTGTTGTTTAATACTTGTTCTTCCAACACATCTATCAAACATTTATGACAGCTATTATATTTTGTATTTTTTCTTTTTTTTTTTTGTTGCATTCAAAATGTCATATAATATTAATGAGTAGATTTTATTTGTATTTAAAGTTATTTCTTTTTTAAGAATATTTTTTAAACAATTGTTAAATACTAGTTTATTAAATTCAAGAGAAAATAAAATAAAATTTCTTGTTTTGTTTGATATAAATAAATTTAAAATTGCAGCATTTTTTGTTGGCAAAATGTCATAAAGCAACTTCAATATTATTTAAAAATCCAATTTTAAGAAATTGCAATTAGGTTTTAAATAATTCTTATAAAAAAACTTATAAAAAGCTAAATTTTATTAAAAATATATTTTATATATAAAGAAGAATTGAAATTTTTCTAATATTTTAAAAGAAACCTAAAGTTTTCTTAATTTAATTTGAAGCCAATTATTGATTTCATTTCGTTATATCAAGTTTGATAGATTTGAGGCAAAAAATTAAGATCTAAGAGAAATTTGTAATTTTTTTTGGCAGAAAGGTCTTAAAACTTTTAATCTATCTATTAGTTATCGATGTTAATAAGGTAGTGAAATGTTAAAATTCCTCTTAATTTGTTATTTTAGGAACTAATTTTAAAAATTTTGTTCGTGACATGATATCTGAAAAACCTTATATGCAATTTATAACTTTTTTTGCCTAGATTCGGATCCAGCAACAGGTCTAATCCTTTAGAAAAGTATAATTTGGTCCAAGGTTTTTAAATTTTTAAAACTTTTTAGGTTTGTGTTTTTTTACAAAGTAAAAGTTTAAATAAATATACTTAAATAAGAATTTACATTGAAAACAATATAGACTTGGCTAGATGTTTACTAAATATTCAATTTTAGATTTAGTTAAAAATTAGATTTTTGTTTCAATCAAAAACCTCTAGACACTTAGAAAGAAAAATAACACTTTTTTTAAGGAATTTTTAAAGAAAACTTAATTAGAATGAATAATTTTCTATTTAATTTTAATATATTATTGTTATTTACATACATAAATGCATCTATTTATTGTTATTTAACAAATTTGTTTAAATATAAATATAAATTGCACTAATTGCTTATTATGTCAAATAAAATATAACAAGCTATCATCTCTTCGTGAATTACCATGATAAATGTTGCCACATTTACATTTTTAGTTAAAACATAAGGACAAAACTAAAATGAATTTATACATAATGTAAATATGTGATAAATTTGTAATTAAACGAAAAAAACAAAGTGGAAAAAACCAAGTTATTTACATTAAAATAGCAAAGTAATCATTATACACACGGAAATAAGTAAAAAAAAACACTTATACTCTTATAAATTACGTCAAAAAAGCGCTATATTTGGTCACTCTACAAAAATTTACAACACACACACACGAAAATCTAGAACTCACTTTTTACAACAACGATTTTGTTGGAATATATTACTGATGTTTGTTTTTCTGCTTTAACTAAGCCATGTGTTTTTCTTTTTCAATTTAAATTTTTACATTAATTTATGTATTTATATAACTCTATCTCTTTCTCTTTCATTACAGCTTTAATTTGATGACAACAACAACAACAAAAAAAGCTAAAGCCAGCAAGCAAGCAACAACAAATACCAAACTATTTATTCCTAAAAGAAACCATACAAGTGTAAAAACAAAAGCATATTGAAAAGCAAAAACAAAACAAACACAACATACCAAAATATAGAAAAGAAAAAATAATAAAAAAAACCACCTTAACCCTCCTCTTCTAAAGTAAAAAAAAAAGAAACAACAAAGATAAAGGAAAAACTAAACACAGATAGGAAAGAAAAACAAAAAAGGGAACATATACACAATTTCTCTCCCTTTTTTAATCTCTCTCACTCTCTCTGTCACTATCTGTCTAATATTCTTCTTTGTTCAAGAAGAAGAAAAATAATACGAAAAAGAACTAAAATAATTTCATTTTGTTTTGTTTTAATTTTTAAATTGACGTAATACACTCAGGACTAAAAAGTAGTGACCAATAAATAAAAAAAAAAACTAAATTATTTAAAATTTAATAAATAAATAATAAAAATAATAATAAATTACATAAAGAAAAAGAAAAAAACAAAGTAAAAAACAAAAACATCTTAAAGAACAACAACGACACACGCAGTTGTAGTCGTCGTCGTTATCGTCATCGTCGCACCTCCTTTAACATCCAAAATAAGTTTAAACGGGATAACAACAGCTACAAACTGAGATCGTCAACATGGATGACGATCAGCAATTCTGTTTAAGATGGAACAACCATCAGAGTACACTGATCAGTGTATTCGATACTCTGTTGGAAAATGAAACACTTGTCGATTGTACATTGGCGGCTGAGGGTAAATTTTTGAAAGCACACAAAGTTGTCCTATCAGCGTGTAGTCCTTATTTTGCGGTAAGTTTTAAATTGCTTTTCTTCTCCTCCACCCAGTTCATATATATAATGTTTTTCTCTTTCTTGTCTTTCCTCTCAACAGACCCTTTTACAAGAGCAATATGATAAACATCCGATATTTATATTGAAAGATGTTAAATATCAAGAGCTAAGAGCCATGATGGATTATATGTATCGTGGTGAGGTTAATATCTCACAAGATCAATTGGCAGCTTTGCTTAAGGCTGCAGAATCTCTACAAATCAAGGGTTTGTCAGATAATCGTTCAGGTGGTGGTACAACAGCACCCAAGCCAGAACATCATAGGGCCACAATGCCCACGGGTAAATTATCGGCGGGCTATACATTGGAACAAACTAAAAGAGCCCGCATAGCCGGCCCAGCCGAGCCTGAAATGGGCTCACGAGAGGGTTCATCTAGTCCTTCAAGAAGACGCCGAAAAGTGAGACGCAGGAGCATTGAAAATGCCATGACTGGTAAGTGTTGAAATGTTTGTTTCGAAGGCTGAGAAATGGGAATTTAATTATTTTATTTGTTTTTTTATAGATGTCCATGATAATTCCAATTCATCACAACAACAAACACAATCGAATGCTTCTGGTTTAGGAGCTATTACAGCTGCTGCCTCAGCTTTAGCTGCTGCCGCTGCTGCTGCTCCCAATACACAATCGTTAGCATCAAATGTCCCTCTATCCGCTTCAACATCCTCCTCAACCGCTGTTACAGCACCCGGCACGACCTTAAGCTCCTCCAAAAAGACTGACATTGTTAAAGGAACCACTCAACAACAACAACAAACACAACAAGATGCCATGAATACCGATAATGTACAAGGTCCTGCCTCAGCTGCAACAGCAACTGGTTCAATCGATACGGAAACAACTGATAGTGCCGCCGCCGTCGCCTCAACAGCCACTGATAAATCGAATCATAAACAACTGCAACAACAACTTAAACAAGCTAAAGAATCGATTAGTGGTAATGCTGCTGCTGGCTCTGGCTCAGAACTTGTTATTGAACCCAAAGCTGAATACGATGATGAGGCCAATGATGAACCTGTTGAGGATTTGACATTAGATGAAGAGGATATGGGCATGGATGATTTGGATCAAAATGCTGGAACAAGTCAAGGTGGTGAAGGATCTAGTCAAGGTGTGTAGAAAAAAAGAGATTTTGTTTTTTGGAAAACTTTTAAAAAGAATTGTAATAAATGTTCTTTAACATATGGTGTTTTATGATTTTGCAGGATATGCACCCTGGCAACATGATAGATCTCAGGATGAATTATTATTGGCAACACAAGAAGCACAGCAACGGGATCCTCAAGGTGAGTCAAAATAAACAAACAAACAAAAGTGAAATATTTATATTTATACAAAATTTAAAAAAAAAAAAAAACTAAAAAGAGTCTTAAGAAAACAAATGAAAAAGCAAAAGAAAGCTAAAAAGAGCACGACAAAAAAAAAAATAAATAAATAAACTCTTTTAAGAGAAACAGCTAATTTTTCTATAATAATTTATTCCATTTTTTGTTAACACAAACGAGCGTCTTCTTTTTTTTTTTGGTAATAAAATTAGTTTATAATTTAGAAGCTTGATAAAACAAAAAAAAAACAAAATTAAAAGTAGTTTGTGAAATTTTATAATTTTATTAATTATTTATTTTATTTGCAAAAAAAAGAAGAGCTAATTTCTATTTAAAAATATTCACTTTTTGCCAACAATTTTTATTACAAAAACAAAAGCTGTTTTTGGTTAACAAAGTCGTGCTCATTTTATCAAAATTAACTGCAAATAAAAAAAACTAAAACTAAAACTATTTTAGAGATATTAAAGAAGAGAATTTAACAAAAACAAGCAACAAAAAACTTTTTTTTTTAACCCACCTTTTCCCCTCTATCCTTTTTTTTATAATTTATATTATTTTGTATTATATTTAACATAAAAAAAAACGCATTAGTTATTGAAAGAAAAAAGTATTTTAAATACTTTTTCTCTTATTGTTGTATTTGTATTAGTTTCTTTCTTTAACTTTCCTTTCCTTTCTGTTGTTGTTTAAATTTTTAATATTTGTTTTTTTTTTTACATTTAACTATTTAACTTTTTGTTTTATTTTTTATTTATCTAACTTTATTATAATAATTTTTCTTTATTTATTTATTTTTTTGTGCAAGTTGTTGATTAGAGAATGTTTAACTTAATTTTTTAAGTTTTATTATTATTCTTACATTTAACTCATATTTATCTTAACAACCTTACATTGCTAACTTTTATTTTATATTATTTTTGAGTTATTTGTTTTAATTTGTTTATAAACAAATATCATCATTATATTATAATTTAGTTTATCTTGGTGTTTGTGTAGCTTTTTGTTTTTAATTATAAACAATTCATTTCTTTTTTTTTTTCAAACAACCAATCAATCATTTAGGAGTTTTTTTCTACAAACGCTCGCATTTAAAAAAAAATAACTTTTAAATAACAAATTTATTTCAAAATTCATTTCAAATTTAGTTTTTACTAGCAAACACACACTTACACTTAAACACACACACACCCAACCAACCAACCACCCATACACATTTACATTTTTTTTACATCTTGTTTATACTCCCAAACAATTTACTACATCTAACTTTTTCTACGCTTTAAATAACTAAAAATTACAAAAATCTCTTTTAATGACTTGGGAAGAAAGTAAATAATTTCTTAAAAAATATTTTTTTAATTCCTTCTTAAACGTTAGATTTAAAAAAAAAAAGTCGTTTAAGTAAATTTTTGTTGTTATTCTAGAGAAAAAGTTTAAAGGAAAAGAGAAAATATATTCGCTCTTTGCTAACTTAATACTCTTTTAAGTAGAGCATGATGTTATCTAAAGATAAACAACTCTATAAATGAAATTTGTTATTTTCCAAAAGCAAAATGTTGAAAATTAAAGTTTAAACTTTAAAAGTTTGAAAATTTGAAAATTTCAAACAATTTCCACAAATGTCTATCTCTCTCTCTCTTGCTCTCTCGAAGAGAGTAGAAATGTTAAGAAACTCAATTACAAAATCAAATTGTTAAAATTCAAAGCTGAGTTTTCAAAGATTCAAAATTTGTTGTTCAAAAATATTTAAGGTTAAACTTTCAAAGTCAATTTTTTCAAACTTTGAGGTTAAACTTTCAAAATTAAATTTCAATTTTAAATTTGAAACTAAGAAATTCAAATATTTTAATATTAAATTTGAAAACTTGAAATTTTAAAATTCCATATTTTGAAATTACTTTTGAAATAATTAAAAATTTTTAAAAAATTTAAAAACTCGAAAATTCAAATTTTCATATACGAGTTTGGAATTAAAAAATTTGAATAATTAAGAGATGAATTTGAAAACTTGAAAATGTAAATTTTGAATTTCGAGTTTAGATTTCGAAAATTTACATATTTAAAAGTTGAATTTGAAATTGAAAACTCAAAACTTTAGAAATTCAAAGTTTGAAAATTTCAATTTTAAGTTTCGAGTTTGTAACTTAAAAAAATGAGAAAATTCGAAAACTTGAAATGTTTAATTCGAAATTTTTAAATTTGAAATGGAATTTTTGAATTTTAAATTACGAAGTTGAAGTTTGAAGTTTTGAAATTCGAACTTAGAAATTTGATTATTTGAATTGGAAATTCAATTTTCAATGTTTAAAAGTTCAAAATTTGAAATTTGAAAACAGGAAATTTGAATATCTGATGTCAAATTATTAATATTTGAAAGTTGATTTGAATGTTGAAAATTCAAAGTTTGAAATTTGAAATTTTGAAGTTAAAAATTTGAAATTAATAATTCCAAATTTTCAAATTTCGAAATCAAAATTTGATAATTTCATAATTAAACTTTAAAAATTTGAAAATTTCACAATAAAAACTTAAATATTTAAAAATTAAAATTTCAAAATTGAAATTCAAAATTTCCAGATTTTGAAATAAAAATTTTGAAATTTCAAAATAAAAATTTGAAAAATTTAAGATGAAAATTTGAAAAATTTAAAATAAAAATTTGTAAATTTCAAAATAAAAATGTGAAAATTTCAAAATAAAAATTTTAAAAATTTAAAATAAAATTTGAAAAATTTGAAAATCAAATTTGAAAAATTCAAAATAAAAATTTGAACATTTTAAAATCAAAATTTGGAAAATTCAAAATAAAAATTTCAAAATTTCAAAATCAAAATATGAAAAATTCAAAATAAAATTTTGAAAATTTCAAAATTAAAATTTGAAAATTTCAAAATCAAATTTTGAAAATTTCAAAATCAAAATTTGAAAATTTCAAAATAAAAATTTGAAAATTTCCAAATAAAAATTTGAAAATTTCCAAATAAAAATTTGAACATTTCAAAATTAAAATTTGAAAATTTCAAAATCAAAATTTGAAAAATTCAAAATCAAAATTTGAAAATTTCTAAATAAAAACTTTGAAATCTCAAAATAAAAATTTTGAAAATTCAGAATCAAAATTTCAATTTTAAGATAAAAATTTCAAAATTTTGAAATCCAAAGATTTTGAAACTTAATACAAAATTTCATAAAATTTTAGATTTTCTTTTTGAATGGTTAACAATTGCTCTCTCTCTCTCTTTCTCTTCAGCTTTACCATTTCCAAATATTTCTAAAACTTTTCAAAGATTTCAATTTTCAGTGATTAAACCTTGACCTTCAACTCTTTTTCTCTAGCTATAAACAAAATAACTTGAACATTTTTATAAAAAAAATTCCCCCTTTTAATAGCAACAAATTATCCCTTTTTTAAAGGGATGTTAAGTTAAGCATAAAGTTATTAAACTTTATACAGCTTGAACTTTCCCTTAACAATAAAACAAAAGTACTTTGGTCGTGTGTCTTAAGCCTAGTATTTTGGCCCTTTACTACTTTTCTTCTAAAGCAATTGTGTTTTATTATTTAGTTTTTTTTAGTCCCTACCACGCCCCCTCTCTTTATATATATTTAAAAAAAATTAAGCCAGTTATGTAAAGAAAAAAAGAAAAATGTATTTAAATTTCTTTAAAAAAAAGAAATGTTTATAATTTTTTTTTTTGTATATTTGAAAAAAAAAGTATAATTTTTTTTATAAATTGAAAAATACGCATGCATAATTATAGATTTTTTTTAGTTAAAATTTTATGTATAAAAAAAAGGTTTTTTTTATTTAGAAAAAAATCGTTTTGCTTTAAATTTTTTTTAAATAATTTTTTTTTTTTGGTTGACGGGACAATATTTATTTTATATATAATTTATTTTTCTTTTAAGTTTTATACATTTTTTTGTTTTGTTTATAAGAAAAAAATTTTTTAGTTTTTTAAAACTTTTTAAAAAAGTTTTTAAAAAAGTTTTAAAAAAAGTTTTTTAAAATTTATTTAAAAAAACAGAAACGTTCGTAATTTATTAAAACGGTGCGTGTTTAGGAAAAAAAGATAACAATTTTAAACAGCTTTAAAAAAAAGCTTTTTTTAAAAGCTTTGTTTTTAACAAAAAAAAGCTGTTTTAAGTTTTAAGTGTTTAAAGTGCAAAAGAAATAAAAAGTTTAAAAGAAAAAAAATCCTCAAAAAAATTAAACAAAAAGAAAATGTTGATGTATAAAGAAAACAAGAGAAAACAAGAAAAAAAGTGTTGTTTTTAACTAAAGAAAAAGCTGCTGTAAAAGCTGTAAAGCTGTTTGGCTGTGAAACTTCAAGAAATTGCTGAGTTTTTGTTTTTAAAGTGAAAAAAGCATGTAGCTGTCTTTTTTTTTCATCAAAAAACGGGTAAAGTATAAAAACAACAACAACAACAGAAAAAAGACAGTGAGGTACTTAGAGCTTTTTAACTTTAAAAACACGACGCCGCCACAACAAGCCTAAACATCCGCCTGGCAATAAACAACTCTTTACTTCATCTTTACTACAACTACTGTCTTCTCAACTTACATACAAGGATTTTTTGATCATCTTTTTCTACTTTATTACTTCTACGCCCTCCGCCCCCCCCAACAGGTAAGTATACTTTGCCCAACAGTATCGGTTGGGTAAAGGGCTTAAAAATGTGATTTTAAATTATATTTTTGAGTTTGAGTTTTTCTTTTTTTTTCTATTTTCTTTAAATAATTTTTTCCTCTTTTGTTTGTTTAACGTTTTTTTCCTCCCTTTTCTTTAAAAAAACTTTAAAATATTTCTTAACAAATATTTTCAAGTTTCCCTCAACATTTCCTTTTATCCTTTCCTTCTCCTTCCATCATTATCATTTTTACTTTCTTCATACCAAAATTTTTCTTACATTTCTTTCTTTTTCATCAAGAAAAAAAAAACAAAAGAAATTTTCAGCTTGAAAACGCACGCTTTTAAACAGTAAAACTAAACAAACGGGTAAGCTCTCTCTCTCTCCTAAAAGTAACTCCTTTTGTCAGACTCTCTTTAAATTACTCTTTAGTTAACATTTTTTATAATTTGTTAAAGATTTTGTTTTTTATTCCTTAAAAAAAAACAATTGCATTAGATTTTAAACTTTTTAAGGCCAAAGTAGTTTTTGTTGTAGTCATTATTTTAAAAAGCAGCAGAGCAGAGCTTAAAGCTCTTTAGGTTTATCAACACAGAAAAAATCCTTTAAATCCTTTAAAAAATTGAGAATTTTTAACATAAAAAAGCTCACAATCCTTAAAACTTTTGCTGTTTAGTTAGTTTTTGTTTTGTTTTTTTAATAAAACTTTTGCTAAGCTTGCAAATATAGCAAGTGTGGTAAACTCTGGGGCAAATCTTAAATTTTTCCAAAAAACTAAACAAAAACTTTCGCTGTTTAGTTAGTTTTTGTTTTTTTATTTGAAATAAAACTTTTACTAAGCTTGCAAATATAGCAAGTCTGGTAAACTCTCTGGTTAACAGCAATCTTACATTTTTCAAAAAAACAAAAAAACTTTACATTTGCCAGACTAGTAAATGTACAATAACCACTCTACCCTCCCCAAAAAAAACCCTAAAAAAACTTTCAACACAACTTTTTTAAGAAATAAATTTCTTTTAAAGAAATTGTTATATGCAACTTTACAAGACCTAGCAAAGGCTTTATAAACAATTTATTAACATTTTTCTATTAAAACACTCTCGAAAATCTTGCAAATATAGCAAAGGTAGTAAAATTTTGTTAATCAAAATTTAGAATTAAAAAAAAAACTAAAACTTTAATTTGCAAGCCTAGTAAATAAACAATAACCTTAAAAATTCTAAGAAAAAACTCAATTTCCTGCAAGATATTAAAAGTTGCTACATTAAAAAATCTGCTATAAACAAGCCTAGTAAATATATACCAGACATCAACAGAAAATCAGGATTTATAAACTTTTTTTTTCAATCAAAACTTTTGAAAATCTTGCAAATATAGCAAATCTAGTCAAAAAAATTCAAAAAAAAGTATTGAATTTTTCAAATACTAAACTAAAACTTTCGTTTTGCCAGACTAGTAAATGTACTATACCTAGAAAAGAAGCTTAAAAAAAAAAAAACACTTTAAACTCTATATTATACTATAAATTTCTTTCTTAAAACAATTATAAATTTGCAACATTAAAAGGTCTTGTAAACGAGTCTTGTAAATATACCAGCCACCACAATAAACAAAAGTTTATGTTGCAATAGCAATAAATATCCAAACTTGAAGATTATATAACTCTAAGAACTTGTAAATTTTCAAACTTTTGAATCTCATTAAAGAATTTTTAAAATTTTCAATTAAATATTAACAGGCTGGTAAAGTAGTCTGTTAAATATACAATAGACTAAAAAATCATGAAAAAACTTTTACCACTACATTTCCCTACAAAAATTATAGTTTGCAAGTTTAAAAAGCCCTTGCAAAGACAAACTTACAACATACAATATTGTAGAAATCGGATTTTAAACTATAACTTTAGTTTACAAGGCTGGTAAATAGATAAAACACATAAAAAACTATTGCAAAACTTATATTCTCAATTTTGATAAAAAAAATTATAGTTTGCACGATAAAAAGTCTTTTTAAGGAAGTCTTGTAAATATACCAGACCCTTGTAAAGCTTGCAAAACTACCGCAAAACTTTAAATTCTCAATTTCTTTAGCAAATTTATAGTTTGCAAGTTTGAAAGTGCTCGCAAAGAAGTCTTGTAAATATAGCATACACTTGTAAAGCTTGAAAAACTTCTACAATATATTGCAAGCTTAATTTCTATATGAAAATTGTTGTTTGCAAGTTTGAAAACCCTTGTAAATAAGTCTTGTAAATGTACTTGAAAAACTTTTACTATACGTTGCAACCTTAATTTCTATATGAAAACGGTTGTTTGTAAGTTTTAAAGTGCTTGCAAAGAAGTCTTGTTAATATAGCAGACACTTGTAAAGCTTGCAAAACTTTTACAATACATTGCAACCTTAATTTCTATATGAAAACTGTTGTTTGCAAGTTTGAAAGTCCTTGTAAAGAAGCCTTGTTAATATAGCAGACACTTGTAAAGCTTGCAAAACTTCTACAATATAATGCAACCATAATTTCTGTACCAAAATTGTAGTTTGCAAGTTTTAAAACCCTTGTAAACAAGTCTTGTAAGTCTTGCAAACCAAGACAATACATTTAATCGGAAATTTTCATCTAAAATTATAGTATGCAAGCTTAAAAGTCCTTAAAAGGATGTCTTGTAACTATACAATAAACTTGTAAAGCTTGTTAAACTGCTATATAGCAATTAATTCCTAAATTCCATACTAAAAGGAAGTTCTGTTAATACACCAGCATCTTGCAAAGCTAGCAAATACAATAAATCCTTGAAATCCTTTAAAAAAGAAGCCTTGTAAACATACCATACACTTGCATATCATGCATAACTGGTAAAATTATAGTTTGCAAGACCCTTGTAGATTTACAATACTCTAGTAAAGCTAGTAAAACTACCAAAATACATTTAATTAATAGATTAAATTAACACCAAAGAAAAGTAATTAGCATACAACAAGTTTATAAAAAAAACATGTACAAAATGTTTCCATAGCTTATTTGCTACACTTGTAAATATACCCATATATAGCTAAAAGTTTTAATATAGAGTGTCAGGGCTTTAATTTACACAAAACTTATTAGAAATTTAAAAATTTAAAAAAAATTTGACTTTAAATACTAAATCCATTGTGTTAGCAAGTCGAGAGATTTAAGAAAACTTTGCAATAGTTACATCAGGTCCTTGAAAAAGCAGATTATATAGTTATAGTATAGTTCCTAGTAAACCCTTTAGATAACTTAACACACCAAACCATCATTCATTCATTCCTCCAACCGCCCAACAACGGAAAAGCGTGCGCAACTTTAACCACAAACACACAAATATAACAAAAAAGGATACAAACATTTACTACTTCTACAAAGAACTCTACTTAACAAGAAAGTAAATTTCTTTAAAATATTTTTGATTTGAAAAATTCAAAATAAAAGAATTTGCTTTTCTTCTTGAACCGCCAAATGTAAGTAAATTTAATTTAATTTTTAATTTTAGTTTTTAAGTTTAAAACGAAACGAATTTAAACGAATTATTCTTAAAACAAATATTCGAATAAAAAGGAAAATCACTTTAAGATTTTGTTTAGGAATGAAATATTTATATATATTTTTGTTATTGTTGCTAGGAAGTTTAAAAAAAGGGAAAAGATAAAGGAAAATAAGTTGAAATTAAATTAAAATGTTAGAGAAAATTTACTAAAATTTTGTTATAAAAGAGTAGATTAGTTAACTACTGATACTCCAGCAGTAGCAGCACTAGGCTACATACTGAGTCAAAACCTTACCTTACAGACATCTTGTATCTAGAAACTGTTTGAAACGGGAGAAACATCAAACTGTCGAAAGACTTTATTAAAAGATAACCTTAATAACGCTCGAGTAGCTCTTCGAATTAAACCTGAATTGTGGGACTTTTAAAGCCCATTATTCAATCTTAAAACCAATCTTGCAAACCTAGAAAGTCTGCCTAGCAAATATATGAAAAGTACAGCTTAATCTATTCTTTAATGGATACTACACTGGCTTGCGTACATGTAATCTTTGGCAAAATTGCTACAAGAAAAAGAAATACCTAGAAAACCCGTTAAAACTTGCAACAGCACTTGCAAATATGCAACAACATTTAACAGACTTTAGCTAAAGTTTAAAAAAATCCTTATGAAACCATTTATACTCTTGCTCTACTAAGACACATTCCAATAAGCTCTTGCAAACATACAACAACAAATATACAACTCCCTTAAGAAATTTTTTTTAATATGCAAGACCAAACCATGCTACAGTTTGCAATACCATTACCATATTCGAAATAATGTTTTACTTTTAACTCAAGTTTGCAACAAGCATTACATCAAACCTTATTCCAACAAGATGTTGTAAATATGCAACATCTTAACATTCCCTTAAAAACGTTTGCAAATCTCAAATATTTTTCCCTATAGATCTTGTACATCTGCAAGATCTCAACAAACCAATCCATAACAGTTTGCAAACTTTCATTTCATGAGAACTAGACTATGATATAAACGATTTAAGAAAGTTTGCAAGACTAAAAACTACTACAGGACTAAGACCTTGTTAATTTGCAACATTGCAATAAAACTAGTGTAGTAAATATAACAACTCTAGACTATGGAGTTTCTATGTGAATATAAAACAAACCTTCAAAGTTTAATTCACTCGAACCTTTATATAAGAAAATGTTTCGAGTCAAAGTTGAAACCTCTATCAAACTGATGTGGTAAATATACAATAAACTGACAGTGTTTAGTTTTTTTAAAGCTATTTGTTACAAAATGTTTGTTAAACTTGACAAATGCTACAATATGCAAGACCTAATACTCTTTAAACTGAAACTTTAAACTATTTGAGTAAAAGATTACATCCATGGCAAACTGGTGTGGTAAATATACCACTGCAGCAAGTATTTAGCTTTTAAAATCTATTCTTGTTAAACAAGAAAAATTATACAATTTGCAAAATTGTTTGAGTATAAGATTAAAACCCGAGCAAACTGTTGTGGTAAATATACCACAACAGCGAGTATTTCGATTTTCAAAAGCTATTGGTGGCAAATGCTATAGTTTGCAATACTAAAAACCATATAAGAGAATCAGTTTGAACAAAATACTACAACCATTGCAAATTGGTGTGGTAAATATACCATAATAGAGAGTATTAAAATGCCTCTTAAACTGACAAGACCAAAACCAATATACCACCAACTGTTTGAGTAAAATATAACAACCATTGCAAACTGATGTGGTAAATATACCACAACATCGAGTAATTCGCTCTTCAAAGCTATTATGCTTATAAAATGCCACCTAAATTGGCAAATACTACGATACACAAGATTTAAAACTTTTTACAAAAAAAAATGGGTTTGAGTAAATGTTTACAATCCTGGCAAACTGGTGTGGTAAATAGACCACAATAACAAGTATTTAGCTTTAAAAGTTAAGCGCTTTAAAGTGCTTGCTAAACTTGACAAATGCCACAGTTTGCAAGATCTAAAACTATATACAAAAACCTGTTAAAAGAAAATATTATAAACATTGCAAATTGGTGTAGTAAATATACCATATTGTATAATATTTTGCTATATATTGCAAAACTAAAAACTTTATAAGTATAAGAAACTGTTTAAGCAAAAGATTATAAACCTTGCAACGTAAATAAGCAACGAGTTTATTAATAATACTTTTCTAAGGTGATCTTTTAAATTGTATAGTTTGCAAGACCAAAATGTACTATACATATATAGAAAACTCTTTGGACTAAAAGTTTACAACTATTGCAAACTGGCATAGTAAATAATGCAACATGTAAGAGTATTTCTATTTAGTATTTTCTTCTTTTTGGGGTTTTTGCTTTAAAATAAGTATTTCTTTCTTTATTGATGCTTTTGTTTAAAGAAATGCTTGCTAAACAAGCAAATGCTACAGTTTGCAAACAAAATGTGGTAAATATGCAATGACCTTATAGAGTAATAAAATAGTTTAAAAACTAATAAGCTTACAAAGGAAAGAGTTACACTTCTACAATTTAGTTTAAAAGCTACTCTTGTAAATTTACTATGTTTGCAATATGGTTTCTTTATACTAGTTTTTTTTAAACAAATATAAATCTCTTTTTTTAAAGAAAAAATTAATTTTTAAATAAAATCAAGTTTAATCTACTGTGTAGAGAGAGAAACCAATTTTCCATTATTGCAAAATTGATTGCATTTATTTACTAAGGGCAAAATTTTCCACCTTTCACCCAATTTGTTGCTAAATATAACAATGAAACTGTAGAAAATGCATTCTAAAATTAAAATTTTTTATTATCTGGTAGCTGGTACACATCACAACAGCAACAGCTGGTGAATGTTGATTTGAGTTTTAAGCAGCTCACATGCAGCAGCAGACAGCAGCTAGTCATTTTTTATTTCACAGTCTTTGATGTTGATGCTGTTGTTGTTGTTGTTGTTGTTGTTCTGTTGTTTATTTGCTTAAGCTTACTAGCCGCCATAACTAGTATTTGTTTGATTGTTTATTTTTGTTTGGATTTTATACAAAAAAAAGATTTAAACTTGCCGGGAATTTTATAGTCAAGTTCAAGGTCACAAAAATATTAGACAATCATTTGCAATAAACAAACGAATCAACTAAGCAAACAAAAAAAAATCATTTAAATAATATGTTGTTGAGTTGCCCCTGCTATCTCCCCTCTTCTTAGCAGCAGTTTTTTTGGATTTTATGAAATGCACATCAGCAGTCTAGTCTAATGTTAGACATTTCTTGAGAGTTTAAGCAAAAAAGTTTATAAAAAACAATACTTTTGGAAAGTATTGTTTAGAACAATAATTATAAATGTTTTTTTGAAAATTTCCAAAACCCCTTTTTTTTTGCTGGCTATTCCCATCATAATATGAAATTAATTTTTGCAACATTATTTACCCCCCCCTTCCTTCCCTCTCTCGTTATAATTATCTTTATTAAACAATTATTATAAAAAAATATTTTTTTTTTTGGGGGAAACAGGTTTCTCTTTAACAAATAATCATTATTTTAAATAATTATTTCTGTCATTATTATGCGCTGTGCACACACACACACGCACACATGTTTTTTTTTTTTCAAAACATGATGCAATTGTTATTTAATTGCTTGTTAAATTTGCAAAGGGTATTTAAATATTGTTAACAAAATAAAAAAAATAAACATTTGTTAACTTTGTTTAATCATTGTCAATCATTATTATTCATGACATGATATAGCTGAAGTCATATTTTATGTTAAATTTTGTTTTGCCCTTGCAAACTTGAATAGATTTTGAAAATTGCTATAGTTTGTTAAAGTAAAATGTAATAAAATATGTTTTACTTCATCTAAATAAGTTTACAAGACCAAAAATCCATTTCTACCATTTCAGTTTGCAAATCCTATTCTTAAAAAGTATATGCAAGCTTTACAAGCTCTATTCCATAAGAAGATCTTGTAAATATACAACATTTTAATAACCCCATGTTTTGCAAGATCAAAACTGCATTTAAAATGCTTGTTTTACAAACGTTACTATTGTAGAAACATAACATACTACTCTTAAAAGTAAATGCAAGTTTAACAAGCTCTATTTCATACGAGTAAATATGCAACGTTTTTAATAAAACCATCTTTTGCAACACCAAAACTGCTTTTAAAAGGCTTGTTTTACAAACGTAACCATTGTAGAAACATAAACAATACTACTCTTAAGAATAGATGCAAAATTTACAAGCTCTATTTCATATGATGTAGTAGATATGCAACATTTTAATAATACCATGGTTTGCAATAAAAAAACTGCATTTAAAAGGTTTGCTTTACAAACGTAAACTTTGTAGAAACACATCACAGTTTGCAATGGTAAAAAATATCAAAATATTATTTACTACTCTTAAGAGCAAATGCAAGATTAACAAGCTCTATTCCATACGTTCTAGTAAATATGCAACATTTAAAAAAAACATGTTTTGCAACACCAAAACTGCATTTCAAAGGTTTGTTACCATTGTAGAAACACATCACAGTTTACAATAGAATATATGCAAGTTTAACAAGGTTTGCAACACCAAAACTGCATTTAAAAGGTTTGTTTTACAAACGTAACCATTGCAGAAACACATCACAGTTTACAATAGAATATATTCAAGTTTAACAAGCTCTATACCATAAGAAGATCTTGTAAATATGCAACATCTTAATGAGCTCATGTTTTGCTTTGTAAACTTAAACAATTGGTAAAGTTTCCAATAGCTAAACACATGCAAAACTACGATTTACTCTCTCTCTCTCTCTCTCTCTCTCTCAAGAAAGAGAGAAGACTTACAAATTTATACCTAAGATCTGGTAATTAAGCAACATGTGTATAAATGAGTTTATGCCTTGTAAACTTAACCAGTTTAGATAGCTGCACATAAAGAGTTTGTATAGTAGGATTTACTTTTTTTTAAGATACTTTCAAATATGCAACATTATAACAAGATAGAAATGGTGTTTGCAATAGCACTTTTACAAGACTAAAAACTCTTTCCAAAAGATACAATCTTATAAAAAAGCAACAGCTCTATAATACATTGCATTGTCTTTTAAATTTTAGAAATTTACAAAGCTGTTGGTAACAATAAAACTACATCAATTCTTTACACCTTGTACATTTCATTAAGAACTTGTAAATATGCAACATCTAAATAAGTAACTGTAGAGTTTGCAAATGGCAGAATAAGAACGAAATCATACGATAAGATATTGTAAAAGTGCAACATGTAGACATGTTCTTTCTAACTTAACAAAACCGGAAAATTTACACAGCAATATTAACTTCTTTTCAAGAAAGTTTACAAGACTAAAAAGCTATTTCAGACGAACTTGTAAACATGCTTTCAAATAAGGTATTGTAAATGTGCAACATGTACACATGTGTAGTAATTTTAAACTAAACAAAACCGGAAAGCTTACATAGCAATACTAACTTCCTTTAAAGAAAATGTAAAAGACTAAAAATCTATTCTATACGAAATTGTAAACATGCTCTCAAAGTTTCACTAGTAAAATACAAACTATGAAATCCTATTTCATTAAGATCTTGTAAATTTGCAACATCTCAATAACTCCGGCTTAAGTCTTTTAAGCTTAAAACAAGTTTAGAAAGTTTCATCTTCAATATGGGAATTATACTAAAATGCGCACTGGATTTCATCTAAAAAAAGTGAAAATTATGATCTGTTTTATGCGATCACTTGTAGGGTAAATCGGCTTTAGGTTTAATGCCAATCATTCGCCTGATTAATTCCAAAAAAAGGAAAATTACGATCTATTTTAAACGATCTCCTATGCGTCTTCCTATTTAATGTAAATTGTCCATGTGATTTATTTCTAAAAGGAAAATTACGATAAACTACAAAGATAAAAGTTGACAAAGAGGATCAATGATCAAGGTGAAACGTATTATAAGGATGAAGAAGGAAGAAGGATGCATGAGATCCGTAAACTACACCTATTCAACTATGGGACCTGTTATACGTGGAAAGGAATAGCAGTAAGTTCTAGAATTGTATTCCCATCTGAAGAGATTTATATGGAAGTTCATTTGAAGAAGATTCATTTCAAATCAAATCTTGAGCATTTCTCTGTTAATGATTTTGTTTTAAAGTTTTGTAACAGAATTTTCCATAAATCTTCTCTGATAAAATCCACTATCAGATAATACTTTGCCGATCAAAAGTAGAATTCCAAACAAAAGTAGAATTTGAAATAAAAATAGACCGACCTCCTGGACATAAGTCACGTTAGAGTTACTATATCAGTTGCGGAACAAAGAATTTGTATAAGATGTATTTGACTGTCCTACAAAATCGAGGTCTGTATCGTTGAATGAACTAATTATCTTAGAAGTATATATTCATTCTTCTGGTCCAATTATGAACCATTCTTTTCCTGTACCTAAAGTACACAAAAGAAAACAAACAAACTCCCAGGGAGTTTATTATTCAGAATAGGTCCGTGTATTAGGAAATAACGTCACGCTTAAGGTGCTTTGATGTCAATCAACAATGTCAGAGAAAGCGTTTCGCTATTTTAACTACCATTTGTCATATTTCGCTTGACCACTTTGGCAAAATTTATTGCTCAGTCCTGTGTCCAGTCAGGATGTATAGCATCCAATAAACCTCGTACAACTAGCTTCCACAAAGGAGACAAAAAAAAAGAATGTTATTTTTTCATGGTCTGCCTATTGACTAGTCTATGAAGAAATCTCTTGACTAGTCTATGAACTAATCGATTTATTCCATGGTTTTGTCGAATGACAATATTCCATAGACATTTCGATTGATTAATTCTTGGATTAGTAGATTGGCTATTCTACGGACTTGTAGATTGACTATTCCATGGACTATTTACTTGTCCATCAACTATTCCATGAACTTGTCGATTGACTATTCCATGGTGTACTCGATTGACTATTCCAAAGACTTTTTGATTGACTATTCCATGGGCTTGTCGATTGACTATTCCCTGTACTAGTCGATTGGATATTCTACGGACTTGTATATTGAATATTTCATCGATTATCGAAGATTATTCCATAGGTTGTCGATTGATTATTCCATAGACTTTTCAATTGATTATTCCATGGACAAGTCGATTGGCTATTCTATGGACATGTTATTTGACTATTTTATGAACTGGGCTTTTGATTTTGCAATTAGCTATATTCTAAACTAGTATTTGGATTAGTTTAAGGTCAACTTTATGGAATCGTTTAAGGAGTAATCTATTGAAAGTTCTTCTATATGTCAAGTCGGTACTGAGGTATTTTTCGTTTGTAAATAAGTACCATAATACAAAATTTTCCTTGGCTGGATCCAGAGTATATTTCTAAATGATTGAACTTTAGGAACAGTTATTATGAATATGAAACAAGTTATAAAAAAGGATTTATCGCTCCAAATGTGGTCAAAATGGGGTTCATTTCGTACTCCATGTCTCAAAAATCTCGAGGCCTAATTTCCGCTCTCCGTTTCGTTATTCGAAAACTACTATGTCATATATTAATTTGAAATTGATTTGTGATTTATAGTTATTGTTTTTTCACTCTACTATAACGTCGTCTTAAATATGACCACAATTGGGTTTATTTAAAACAAAAAAGTGAAGATTAAACTAGAAGTTCGTACGGATCGTCCCGACTTACCTATTTACTATATCGCTTTAACTGAAAATCCTGATGTTAGGAAGACATTCAGTTTTGTGTTCTAGTTTTTGAAAACTTTTGTTAGTTTTTCAAAACTTTTGTTATTTTCCTAAGATTTATAAAGATCTGGTGCAAAAGCCAAGTTTGTACTGGAATCAGAATTTTGGCCGAACCAACCCGACATACCTATTTAACCTAACGCTAAGGGTTAAGCCTAGCTAACGGCTATCCATATGACTTGCTATTGAAACATCTGTGACAGATAGCTAGTCCCATAGAAGCACGACAATAAAGATGTTTGCTTGAGTTTTGTTTTTTTTTTTACTATTCACTCTCTAGTTTACTAGGGGACTGTAAAGGGACGACTATCTCTGCTTTCGCTTATTAAGATCTTTAATAGGAAAATCTTACTCTCGTGTACAAAAAGTTCACTGGCAATGAAAGATAAAGAGTCCAATAGTTTTCCATGCCAGGCAATGATAAGTTTTTGCTTAATTTTTTTTTTTTTAACTATTTACCCTCTAGATTACTAGGGTACTCTGAAGAGACCTTTATCTCTACTTTCGCTTAAAAAGGGTATCAATTACATAACTTTGTTTTCGTTTACAAAGAGTTCCCTCTTGACAAAAGCTAAACCATTTGATGTTAAGACGTTTGGGGGAAAAAGTCTGGGTGAACAAACATACATATACATAAATGAGTTGGTATGTATGGTGTGTACATTATATTCAAATGACCTTGACCTAGTTCTTTTACATAGTTGGGTTTGTGTTTGAAACAAAAAAATAAAAATCCTTAAGTCTGTATAAGGCGCTCATGAAAAAAATGCAAATTTATTTTTTTTTCGTGTGCATTTCTAAAACATGCTAATCTCTGTTGTTTTTGTTGCTAAATGAAAATAATTTTATTATACAAATTTTATTTATATTTTCAAAATGCTGAATATATTTTTTAAAATATACATTAAATGTAGTTAAGTTTTTTTTATAATTTTCTTTTAACTCTTAGTTTTTCTCTTCTCTTAAACTTTGGTATAAGCTGGCATTAACTTCTTTATATTGTTATTAAATAATGAAACAAATTTAGTAGTAATAACTTTGTTTTTTTTATTCTTTGGATTGTTTAATGATATTTTTATATAATTTTCATAATTTTTCTTAATTACCTAAAAAAACAACAACAAAAATACTTTAATCCCAAAAAAAGTGTGGTGGTGATGTGGTGTTACTGATTTTTTTTTTAATTTTTGATACTTTTCTTTAAAATCTTTTTTATACACAAACCTAAAAAAAAAAACGTTTTTGTTGCTTGAAGTTAAAAAAAAAACTTGAAAAAAAGAAAATTTTAACAATTTTCTTTGAAAATAGTTTTAATTAAAAAACACACAAAAATTAAGCTTTCTCTGGTCTGCTTTAATTATTTACAAAAAAAAAAAAAAAAAAACAAAAACCCAAACCCAAAAATTATTAATGTTAATGATTGATTGCAAAAATTTGAATGATATTTTGATGATGTTGTTATTATTTCTTTCTATATTTTCTGTCTACTCTGCAGAAAGAAACGAAACAAGCACAAATGATTCTAAACATCATCATCATCATCATCAACAACATCATACTCATCAACAGCATCATCATCAACAACTACAACAACATAATTTACTAGCTGCCACTAGTTCTAGTTGTACTTCAGCCATAGATACCAACATCACCAACACCACCACCACCACCGCCCTAACTGCCAACACAAGTTCCTCTTTGTCGTCAAGTCACTCCTTAATTATTGAGACGGCTCCTCTAATACCATTGGCAACAGCTGCTGTCATCGCCAGCAATCCCAATAAACGTTTAATCATACCGAAACGTCGTTCGTATCGTAATCATAATATGCGCTCAACGGTTGTTACCCAGGTTACTCGTAGTGTTAGGAAACGCAGGTAATAACAACATACTACTTTCTTAAACACTTTCACTAAAAATTGATTCTACTCCTAATGTCAGTAACCAAAAAAAACCATTAAAATTCTTTGTTTTGTTTTTTCTCTTCTTCCTTCTTCATCTGTTGCTTATGCCTTTAGACCGCCTGCCAAATTGTCGGTGAAAACGGAACGCCTAGATAATACCTCCTCTAGCAATACAACGACCTATGACATCTCTGATGCTCTGGTCAATGTCAATGATAGTAGTATGATCGTTAATTATCCCTATAATTGTTTGAATTGTGGTCGTAAATATCAAACTGTATCGACTTTGAAACGTCATATGCGCAGTGAATGTAATCAACCGAAAAAATTCGTTTGCCGTCTTTGTAATCGTGGTTTTCATCATAATTTTAAACTATCCGATCACTTGAGACGTTTACATAATATTAAATAAAGAAACTAAAAATATATATATTAAACTTCATTATCTTTAAATCTGTGGATTTTTTTTTAAGATTTTTGTTTTCTTAATTACAACTTGAAAATAAAGCCGTGCTTAATCATGTAAAAAAAAAATTTCTTTTTTGCTTTATGGATTTTTTAATGGAAATATTAAGGAAAACGTAAGAGAGTTATTTGTTTGAGAAAATTTGTTAGGAAATTTTTTGAGATATTGTTAAGATATTAAGGATGTTTTAAAGAGATGGGTTTTAAATGATTTTGATTTAGATTTGAATGTATAGAGGGGCTTCCCACACAAATATTTAACAATCTAATGAGAAAAAAGCTTTCTCTCTTGCTTAAGTGTTTAATTACCCGAAGCAATTGTGAACTTGTAATAACAAGGCTTCTCTCAACTCCTTTGTGGTTTCATTAATATTATCGCTAAATCTGATAGTAGTCGTGTTACAGTCTGGTTTCTATGAAGATCAATCTGATCCAGATCATTTTTATCCAGATCATTCTGACCAAGATCATTCTGATCCAGATCATTCTGATCCAGATTATTCTGATCCAGATCATTCTGATCAAGATCATTCTGATCCAGATCATTCTAATCCAGATCATTTTGATCCAGATCATTCTGACCCAGATCATTCTGATCCAGATCATTCTGATCCAGATCATTCTAATACAGATCATTCTGATCCAGATCATTCTAATCAACATAATTTTGGAAATATAAATATAAAAATTTCAGAAACTTCACATTTCAATTCCAAAAAAATAAATTGTTTCAAACAAAATAGCGATTTTTGTAAAGAAAATATCATTCTATGAAGATCATTGTAATCATTTTATGAATATCATTATACTCAGATCAATCTATGAAGATTATTATATCATACGATCCTTGTATGAAGAACATTACTTCATAAGATCGTTATATGAATATCAGTATATAAAGATCATATTATGGAGATTATTCTACGAATATCTTTTATTTTTATGTAGATCATTTTATAAACATCATTAGGTCGTTCTATGACGATCATCTTAATAAGATTTTTCTACGAAGATCTTTATATCTTTTTATAAATATCTTTCTACGAAGATCATTATATCATTACATCGTTATATGAATATCGGTACAAAAATATTATTCTATGGTGAGAATTATGAAGGCCACGATCATTATATGAAGATCATTATCGTTCTATTTCGATCAGATCGTTCCATGAAGATCATTCTAACAAGATCTTTCTATGAAGATAATTTTCGGAATAGTAGCATTCTATGAAGTTCTTTCTACGAAGGTCATAGTATGAAGATCGTTCTGTAAAGATCAGTCTATAAAGATAATAATACATTATGATTGAAATTCTTTAAAATCTAATACAAAAGAAACTTCAGAATCTAATTCCCCTTAAAAAAAGCTGAAAATGGCAAGAAGATCATTCTAATCAAAAGAACACATTCTATGAAGATCGTACTATAAAAGATCATTTATTCGAAAATCATTCTATGAAGAATGTCGTTCTATAAAGATCTAAGATGAATATTCTGATCGAACTTGGGAATCTAATTCCTCTCAAAGATGAATAGTTTCGGATAAAAGAACAATTTTCTTTTTTTTTTTTGGGAAAAGAACATTATTCTAATAAAGAAAGCATTCTATAAAGATCGATCATACTATAAAGATCATTTAGTTTACGAAGATCAATATGTATATAAAGAAGATCGTTCTAGGAAATATCTATCAATATAATTTAATGAATATTTAAAGATCGTTCTATAAAGATCGTTCTAGAAAGATAATTTTGTAAGGATCACAAGATCTTACTAAACAAGATCACCGTTAATATAAAAGAAAACTTTAGAATCTAATTCTAGCAAAAAAAAAAAACTTTTTTTTGAGAAGATCATTTCCTTATCAAGATAATAAAGGAATATTGAACGAATTTTAAGCTAAAGTTCAAAGTTCGAGGTACTCTCAGGTTTTAAAAGAAAACATTTAGAACTAAAATTAGATTTGTTTTGGCTAAAAGTCGAGAGCTTTGAATTGCGATCATTTAAATCAGGATCACATTAAGATATAAAGGAACAAAAAGTTAGAGAATTTAGAATGTTAGAGAAAGATTATAACAACAAATATTTGACAACTTTATAACATATTATATATTGATTTAGAAGATTTTGCTTTAAACTTTTCCTTAAGTTTATTAGTTTTTTGAAATATTTTTTTTTATTAAAATTTTTTTCAACATTAATTTATACTTCCAGCAACAAAACAATGTAAACTATATATAACATATTTTCTTTTATATTAAGTTTCAAATACATATAATATTTTTTTACTCATTCACAACAACACAACATCTCTCGCTCACGTCCCAACAACCAAATTTATGTTATGTGTGTATTTTATTTATTTATTAAGTTTTTTTATATATAAAATTTTATCTTCAAAAAAAAATTCTACAATTATGTGCATTTTGTTGAAATGTCTTGTTTAAATGTTTGTTAATGCTGAAAACAAAAACAACAACCCAAAAAATAATCCAATTAACAGATTTTCAATTAAAGATTGAAAAAGTAAAAAAAAACGCTAAAACTCTGCTACCTACCCTCTTCTAAAAATACTGAATACTAAAAGGAATTTAGAATAGTTAATATAATAAACTAAACAAATAAAAAATAAAAACAAACTCTTAACCCAACTCAACACTACTTAATAACTCTTGTTTGTGTGTGTGTGTTTTTTTTTTTTGAAAACAAAAATTCTATTACTCACCACGCAACTACTTTAAACAAAAATAATGTTATAGCGAAGGAAATGCTCGTTTTCTTTCGTTTTTAATAATATACTTAACCTCAAACTCTAAAATAATCATTAAAACAACAAAATTGGCATGCTTCTTTTTTACCCCAACAACAAGTTTAAAACAACCTACAACCAACAACACTAATTAATTTCTTTTATATAATTTTGTTAAAATTGTTATAATTTTCTTTAAAAAAATTTATTTTTATTAAGAAATTATATTTTTTTCTAACAAATTTAACCAAATATCCTGTTTTAAACAAAAGCTTTTTGTTTTAATGATAAAAATCTAAAAGAAAAAAAAATCAAACAAGATCCAATCAAAGACAAAAAAAACTTTACCAAACCCTAAAAACCAAATTTCAGGCTTTGTGTCTTCTACCAACATCAACAACAACAACAATATCACTTCCTCCTCCCAACATCATCATCAGCAACAACAACAACAACATTATCATCTGCACCTTCAACAACAGCAATTACAACAACAACAACACCACCATCATCATCAACAACAACAGCAACATCATTCTCATCATTTAAAGAACACTTCTACCTCCTCCTCATCCTCACTTACTTCTCCCAGCTCAAGTTCTTTATCATTGAAAAGTCAAAATTATCTGCAACAACAACTGCAGCAACATTTGCCACCCTTACCACCACCACCACCGCACATGACCGGTAACTATGAAACATTTTTGGGAAATGAAGAAAGTTATACATGTCCACAATGTTTTCGCACCTATCGACGTCATGGCACCTTAAGAAGACATTTGCGTCAAGAATGTGGTAAAGGTAAATCTATGGTATGTTCTGTTTGTGGTCATCGTACCAAAAGAGCTGATCATTTGCGTCAACATGTTCGTAAAAAGCATCCTGAAATAGCTTTACGTTCTCTGTTCAGACGACGCAATAGTTCAATGCAAAATTCGAATAGTAATCACAGCATTAGCAATAACAATGATCCTAGTAGTAATCCAACTCAAGGAGGAGGAGGAAATAGTATTTTGCAACATCAATTGCAACAACAGGATAGTTTAAATTCTGCGGCCGCTTGTGTGGCAGCTGCTACTTTGGCGGCTTTAAATTTAAAATCGGTTATTAAAACACCCACCGCCACCTCGACACCACTTAAGTCAACATCGTCACAGCATCACAACAGCACTAATAATAACAGTCTCGACATAGTCGATTTAGATGATGAAGACGACGAAGAGGACTATGATGAGGATGATGGTGGTGGTGTACACAATGATAGTATTACTAAAGCAACAGCTGAAGATTTGACCGAAGATGATAGTAGAGATGCTACCAACAACATACCAACCTCTTCATTCTATCACCAACAGGCTTTACAACATTTTCAGCAACAATTAAGTGTGGCCAATTCGAATGCACCATTACCATCGCCATCATCAACACCAGATGTTAAGCTGGATGATAAAATAGCATTTAATTGTTAATTCATTTCAAAACAAAAAATAAGTGATTTAGTTTCCGTTTTACGGTTGTGAGTGCCTCTCTTCTCCAAGAGTTTTTTTTTAAGTAGTTGGATCATAAATGAGTTGGTTTAAAGTTTTGTTGTTACAAACGTCATGCAAATGAAAGAGTTGCAGAAGAGAAAGGAAAGCAGTAGTTGTAGTTTTTTTACATACATATTTTTGAAATTATTTTTCTTTTTTGTCCAAATTTATTTATTAACTAAAACAAAAATAATGGCAAATTGTTTTAAAATAATTGAATTCTATATTCTAAAAGTAGGTCGAGTATGGGTTAAAATTTCTGGTTAAATGTGAAAAGGTGTGACCATCTTAAGTTCATATCAGATTCCTTATTCCTTTATAAATTTGAATAGAGCTTTTGAACTTGTGATTTTTCCCTTTTCAAATTGTGAAAGCGTTGAGAACAGTTTTGTTTTCAGAGAATAAGCTTTTTTTAATTCCAGGAAAGACCCGCAGAGGTTCTGAAAACAGTTCTATTTCAGTTTATATTGTCCCAACTCTAGTTTCGAGTTGTCAAGAGACTCGTGTTTCGATTAAAGTCTATGGAACAATTCATATTCGAGAGGAATTGAAAGATGGCAATTTAAAACCGAGAGTCTTAACGTCTATAGACTAGAACTGTATGCAATCTGTGTCGCAGAGACTATAGCAAAGTCTAGTGAAGAGTCCAGTCCCTCTATATGTCTACGCTTTAGAGACAATGGAAGAGTTTATAGTCAAGAGACTTTAAAAAATTATATAGTCGAGTGACTAATAGACTATCGAACAGTTTATAATCGAAAGCCTTTAGAGCAGTCAATAGCCGAGAGACAGTCAATAGAGAGAGATCGGTCTATAGTCGAAAGACTAAAAATCAATCTATAGTCGAGAGACTAAAGATCAGTCTATAGACGAGAGAATAACGATCATTCTTTAGACGAGAGAATAACGATCATTGTATAGTCGAGAGATTTTAGAACAGTCTATAGCCAAGAGACTATATATCAGTCTTGAGTTGAGAGACTATAGAAAAGTTTATAATCGAGAGGCTTTAGAACAGTCAATAGCCGAGAGATTAAAGATCAGTCTATAGTCGAGAGACTTTAGAACAGTCTATAGCAAGAGACTAGAACAGTCTATAGTTGAGAGATTATAGAACAGCCTATAATCGGGAGAATATAGAACAGTTTTTAATCGAAAGTCAATAGTCGGGAGACTATAGAACAGTCTATAGTGTATAGTCGAGAGACTATAGATCATTCTATATTCGTAAGATTACAGACATTTATTTATTTGCATGAAACTAAAGATCGATCTATGGTCAAGACACTGTGGATTAGTCTATAGTCAAGAGACTATCGATCGGTCTATAGTCAAGGGACTATTGATCATTCTATAGTCAAGAGACTATAAATCATTCTATAGTCAAGAGACTAGATCAGTCTATGGTGGAGAGACTGCAGATTAGTTTATAGTCGAAAGACTGTAGATCAGTTTTTAGTGGAGAGACTGTAGATCAGTCTTACACACATTTATTTATTTACGAGACTTAGAACAGTCTTTATCGAGAGATTAAAGAGAGTTTATAGAAGTTATCTATAGTTGATTGAATTGAATGATCTTAGAATACATTCTACATAACTATAGTCAAGAATCAAGTGATCATTTTATAGTCGAGAGAGTAAAGAACTCTTTAGATATCATAGATTGAAGAACTGTCTTAGATTGTATAGAACTGTTAATAGTTGAACGAATTTACAAGAGTTTATGGCGAAATTGTAGAAACATAATCTACAATTGAATGATAACGATGTGATCTTAGTTTCAGTGCCAGTAGATTATTATATAGCCAAGAGAGATGAACAGCTTGTGTAGTGAAGATTATAAAGTATGTAGTTTATAGTCCAAACTTGGACTTAAAATTGAGATTTTCTAGTCATGATTGTAAAGAACATATTGCATTGACTTAACTTTGAATGAAAAGATATTATTTCTATTTATTTTCGGAATTGAAATTGGTCCATTAATATTAGAAGTTTTCAAAAAACTCAACTGTTCTCTAAAACTATAAAATTGCTTGACGTTTACTTGTCTCTCCTGTTGTCACTCTCCTTTTGAAATTGTATAGAGAAAGTAGAAGTTAACTTTTAGAAACTATTCTATTGCTTTAAAGTATGTATGACATACTTTTAGGTGCACCTACAATTACTTAAAGTATTGCTTACTTGTGGGCTTGCAACATTTACAAAAGGTTTTATATGATGATAACAATTAGATTGAACTTTGAACAATATGTAAAAACCTACTTTTAGAAACTTTATATAAAAGTATGTTATACTTTTAGGCGTTATTACAAATACTTGAAACATTGCCTACTTTTAGGCTTACAATTGTCCTTTTAAAGGTTTTAAGTGCCAAAATAGTTTATAATTTAAAATGAAAAGTGCCAAATTATTGAAAATTTTCTAAAAAAAACACTTGCCATTATTTTTTTATATTTTCTTGCTTAATTTAAAAAAACGTAAAATATTAAGGGAAAATCTAAAAGCAGCAATTTATTAATTATTAAAATTATTTTAAAAAAGTGCAATTTATTTAAAAAGAAAGGATAAAAAAACTAAATATAATTTATAATTTATTTATATAAAATTTAAAAATTTTAAGAAAAAATAAAAAAAACAAGGTGCTAACCAAATTAACACTATAAAAAAATAAGAAAAACTATTATAAGCAACAAAATACTAAACAAATTAACCAAAGATTTATTTTATACACAAATTATACATTTTTCTATAATTTTTGTTTGCTATTTTTTATTAATAATATTAAAATATTTTTAAAAATTTTTTCTTTAATTTCTGGTATTTTTTAATATTTAATTTTAGTTTTTGTTTTTAATTAAATATTTTTTTCTAATTTTTTTTTATAAATTTTTCTTTATAAAATTTTTGAGATTAATTTTTTAAAAAAGTGCATTTAGTTTTTTAAACAAATGGAAAAAGGTTTTTTTTTTTAATGGCTTACTATGGAAAAAACTAACAATTTTATGTAATTTTTTTTTAGGTTTTTTTAAGAATTTTTCTATTAAACAACAACAACAAATATCTCAATAATAAATTTAAAACTTAAACAAAAGTTTGTTTTAATGTGTTCATTTAGGAAGTTAGATTTTTTTAAAAATTTTTTAAACTTAAACTAAAGGGGTTTTACTTTTGCATGTTTCTGTGTGTTTTTTTCTCTTTCTCTGTTTAAAAAATAATTATTATTCTTTAATTTCTTTGTTAAATTTATTTTAAAAAAAATTTAAGTTTATTTTACAACAATTTGTGTTTAATCATATGTTTTATTTTAAAATTATTTGAAAATTATTTTATAATTTATCCATTTTATTTATAATAATATTTATTTTGGGGTTAATTTATTTATGGGTGTGTTTTATGTAAAAAAAATATATATTTGTTCTTTAATAATTTGCGAGTGTAGGTTATGGCGGCTTTAAAAATCGGTTTCTTTCTATATAAAAAAGCTTAAACATTTTAGGCTTAGCAAAAACTGTTTAACCTTGAAATATTGTTTGACATTTTACACTTAAAGAAAAAAACTAAGAAAAATCACATTTTTCTTTTTTTTTTTAATTTTTTTCAAATTAATTTTCTTGTCTTTTTTTCTCTGTTATATACTTTCGTTTTATTAAACCAATAATTTCTATAATATGGTTTATTTTATATGTGTTTGAATTATTTAAGAAAGAAAAAAACAAAAACAATCCAAAAAGAAATTTCAAAAAAAAAAACTCAAAAAAAGTAGCACACCCATCCATCATGGCTTTGTTTTGCAGATTTAAGGACCTTATACAATATAGCCTCAGCAGCAGCCGCTGTTATAGCTGCAGCCACTTCACAGCAACATCATAGCAGCAGCAGCAACAACAATAACAACAGCAATAACCCACAACTATTATTGACTGCAAACAGCAACAAGCACAACATTAATAACAGCAGCAGCAGCAACATTAGCCATAATTGTACAGCTTTAAGTGTTAGTGGCAATAGTAGTAGTAATAGTAGTAGTACAAAAGCACCTTTAACAAATTTAATAACAAGCGGCTTAAATGTTGCAGCAACACTTTCCTCAACTTCCTCTGTTAATAACACCAACACTACCAGCATTACCAACAACACCAACAACAATACCTTAACACCTCGCTCTACTAGTCGCAATAGTTTAGATTGTACAACAAATATGGCCAATTTATTAGCAACACCAGCAACTGATTTATATGATAATGAGCTAACTATACATAAAATCTATAAATGTTGTACAACATTAGCTCAACAACCACAATTGTCACCTTTGAACAGCAATAATTTGGCACAACAGAATCTTAATAGCAAAACTGCTGGTTTGTGTGTTAATCAGTTAACATCTCAACATCCTAGCAGCAGCAGTACTAAAAGTTTACCTGGCAAAACTTCAGCTAGCTCTTCTTCTTGTTGTCCTAGTGATAATTGTAATGATTGTCAAATGTCTGCTGCTGCAGCGGCTGCAGCCTCTTTTCAATTGGCTAATCTTTTAGGTTCTAGCATGTTATTGCCTCATGTAAATCCCAATGCCAACTCCTCCTGTTCCTCCTCCTCCGTTGCCACAAACACAAAAACCGCTGGCGGTTGTTCTTCTTCATCTTCTAACACTTCCTGCTTAACACAAACTACAAAATTAGCTAATAAAACAGCAGCTTGCTCTTCTACTTCATCTACTGCCATAAGTTTAAAAAATCTTAGCAACAATGTTGCTGGTAATGTTGGTGGTGGTGTTGCTGTTGGTTCTTTAGCAACATTATCTTCCTTAAGCAACAGCAACAACAACAATAACAACAACTCCTCTACATCTTCGTTATCCTTGATAGCAATGCCAAAGAAACTAAATACCACTATATTTCAATGTGAATTTTGTTCCTTTTCCTGTTCTTGGAAATATGATTTAAAACTGCACATGCGTCAGAAACACGGCATACACAATAAGAAAATGTAAATAAACATTGTTGCTGCAACATTTATTCCAAACAACAATTAAATTGTTCTTATATAAGTTTTGAATTTAGAATTTTTTGTTTGTAAATTAAAAAAGAGACTTTTTTTACAAAAAAAAAATAAACTTAAACAAAATTTAAAACAGGTGCTAAAAATTACAAAAACAACATCAAACAAAAATTGTAAAAAATTTAAAATTAAGTTATAAGTTTAAAGAAAAAAACATAACGCTCCATTTTCCTACGCTCGCTTGTGTTAAAATATTACTTCATGTTTAAGAAAATGATAATCTTTGACAAACACCCTCAAACACCCAGCCCCCTCCCCCTTAAAGTCTAAACTACTCTTTTTAGTTTTGTCTCATTTTTTTGTTTGTTTTGTAAATTTTAAAGAAAAAAAAAACTCCTAGAGTTGAACAAAAACATAGAAAAAATTCAAACAAAAAATACAACTTTTTATAATTTTACAGCATTCTATGATGACGACTATTATCTATTACAACCATTGACCAGCATAACGTCAGCGCCGGTTGCTGCAAAACGTTCTACTAAAGGGCGTAGTAATGTTGGCGGCGGCAACACAGCCACCACCGAAACATATTATCAACATCGACGCTTTCGTACCAAGCGTAATCAGACAACATCGACGACAGCTTTTAAATGTCCCAAATGTCCAAAAGCCTATACAATGCGTTGTAATCTTTCACGTCATTTGCGTGTAGAATGCCAAAAAGAACCCAAATTTACTTGTCCCATTTGCAATGCCAAATATTATTATCGTTGTTCGTTGGCTCATCATTTGAAAATGACCCATAAACAGAATATAAATAATGCTTAAGGAAATGTATCATTCGTTTTTCTGTTGCGCAACATGTTGCTTGTTATGTTAGTAGCATTTGTTGGTTTTTTCTTTAAATAAACTTTTGTTGGGAAAAGTTTTAAAACATTTTAAAACTTAAAAAGTGTTTCTAGAGTTTCTGTAAACAAATAATGTTTAGATACATGTTGTTTTCTGTCATAATAGTTAAAACTAAAAATCAATTTATTTTTTACTATTCGTTTGTTTTATTTTGTAATTTTTTAGATTTTTTTCTTCAATGTTGCCAAAGTAAGCTTTTTTAAATTGAAATTTATGTTTTTAAATTGTTTATAAACATGTTGCCGACACCAAGTTTTATTTGTATGATATTTAGATTTTGTTCAAAAATTTTCTTTTAAATTTTGCTAAAATATACTTTTTTAAGTTTAAATTAACATAATAAATTACTTTAAATGTTTCATCAACATGTTGCTAACACTAAGTTTCTTTATTTTTAAAATAAAGTTCAATATTTGCTTTAACTTAACTAACAAAATCAAAATAATCCTTTTTATCTTTTAAGTTTTAAGGAAAAGTCTAGAACATTTAATGAGTTCAAGAAATATGTTGCCAGCAACTTGTTTATAAACATTGCTATAGCTTTACACTAAATTTGCTTTAAACATGAATTTGATACAAGTTTTTATAAACTAAAAGCTCAAATGAAAAGTTTTTTAAAGTTTATTTGAATGTTGACCAATAAAACCTTTTAAACATGTTGCCAGCAACATGTTTATTTGTTTAAACAACATTTCTATTCTCAAACATTTGTTTGACACAAGAATTTTTCAAAGCTAAAGGAATGAATTAATAGTTTTTAACATATTTTTTTAAGGGGGAACAATAAAATTTTCAGTTAATGTTGCTAGCAACATGTTTCTGTTCAAATTTATATTAATTCTAAAATGTTTTTCTTTTAAAAATGATTTAAAAACAATTGCTTGCAAACTTACAACAATCAATTTAAACGTTTTCGTTATACACTTCTCTCAGGTTCACTAAAACTTTGAAAATATGTTGCCAGCAACATGTTTATGTTTATTGTTATAACTTTAATACTGTTTTGGAAACATTTTTGAAAATGATCTTGTATTTTGTTTTTACTAACGGGTTTTTTGTTAATTTTTAACTAAAATTAAATATTTTAAAATATTTTTTATTTTAAACATGTCGCTAAATATCCTCGCTTGATTTTGTACTCTACAACATGTTGCTTATGAAGAACAACCAAAGTTATTTAAACAAAATTTCTTAAAACACAAACAAAACAAAGAAAATTTGTGATAAACATTTAGAGAAACTTTGCAACATATTGCTGGGCTTTAGTACATGTTTTCTTTTACATAAAAACCTATTATTTAAAATAAAATTTCTTTCTTTATTTAATTAAAATCATAAAACGTTATTGATAGTTTTTGATCGTGATGTAAATGAATGATCAGGTCCGTATTAAAATCTACGCGATCGAGTTAAATTGATCGAGTCTAGTACATTTTAGCTTAATTTTAAGTATAAAATATCGTTTCAAATCAAAATTTAAATGATCCTGTATTTGCCACTAGATCAGCGTTTGATTTAGTAGACACGATCGTTTTAAATTTCTTATCTAAAACCTATTATGTTCATGATCATTAAGCTAGAATGATATTGTTTTAAAAAGGGAAATTAATTAACAATTTCACATGATCATAAACACATAAGATTCTTATGGTTGTTTTTAGTGATTCAGCCTAATGAAGGCATACATGATCGTTAAAGTTTTCTTATCTAGATCTTATTATGATCGTGAGATTTAAGCTAAAATGATCGACAACGAATGACTAGTTTTTTTTTGTAAAAAAATGGAATACAACCAACAATTTTAAACGATCATGAACACTCAAGATCCTTTTGGTGATCTTAAGAGATCGTTTTAGATTTCTTATCTAGAACATAATATGATCGTGCAATTAAGATAATATGATCGATAACATTTAACTTGTTTAAAAGAAATGAACACGATCATGAATATTACATGATCATGAAGACCTATGATCCTTATGGTTGTCTTTAGTGATCCTGCCTAATGAAGGCATACATGATCGTTAAAGTTTTCTTATCTAGATCATATTATGATCGTGAGCTTGAGCTAAAATGATCGCTAACGAATGACTACTTTTTTAAAAAATGGAATATAACCAACAATTTTAAACGATCATGAACACTTAAGATCCTTTTGGTGATCTTTAGTGATCGTTTGGGGATTCTTATCTAGAATATATTATGATCAATCAATTAAGCTAATATGATCGATAACGTTTAACTTGTTTAAAAGAAATGAACACGATCATGATTACGTATGCGATCATGAACAATTAAGTTACTTTTGTTGATCTTTAGTGATCTTTTAAACATTCTTTTCTACAATATATTATGATCATGAAATTAAGCTAAAATGATCGATTATGAGTGACTTCTTTAAGGAAAACATAAAAATAAAAAACAATTTTACATGATCATGATCATATAAGATCCTTATAATGATGTTTTTATAAGGTTTTTTTACTTTTAATTTAGTTTTTTTCTTTTGCTTATAAATGAATAATATTTGGCATTGACATGTTTTTTTTTTTAAATTTGGGTTCTGATCATACAATTAATCATTCCTAATATGTGTGCCAAATACTCTAAAGAATTTGGAGCGTTAATTTTTTTCTTTAAAACATTTTAAGGCATTTTTTTCTTGGTAGTTTTAGAAAATTTTTTAAGATTTTTTTTGTAATTTTTTTATATTTTTATTTTTTTATTTTTTTCTTTTTATAATTAAACTATAAATTTAAAACTTAAACTGTAAAATATTTGTTTATATTGTAGAAGTTATTAACTTTAAAACTTTAGTTGTGTAATATATATAAAAAAATAATTGTGTAATATATATAATAAATATTTAAAATATTTAATGTTTAATAAAAAATATATAAATTTCTTAAAAATATTATAATTAAATAAAAAAACATTAAAATAAAATTTTCCCCAAAAAAGTTTAAAATTAAATTAACATTAAAAACATATGTTGTTATTCTTTTTCTATAAAAGCAGATTTTTAAAGTTTTATTTAAATTATTTTTTATAATTTTTTTTTGTAATTTTTATTTTAATATAAAGTTTATTATAATGAAAATATTGTTAAATATTAACTAGAAATTGTATGATCGATATTTTGCAAATATGTTTTTTTGCTCTTTTTATTCTCTTTTTCCCTCCCTCTCCTCTTTACGTTTTGTATTATGGAAAATTTTTTGTTGTTTTATTATAAACCATATATAGGTGCTGTATTTTTTATCAAAAGTGAACAAGACTTAATGTTAACAGCACCACCACCACCACCGACATCATGCTCATCATCAACAACAACAACAACATTATTACTAACAACATTACCCACCGGAACACAGCAAACATTGGCAGCAAACTCAACACTGCCACCACCGACTTCCTCAACAACAACAACATCATCATCATCATCATCATCGACAACATTTCTAACATCAACCTTTAATCCTTCTAATAGTAATACTAGAAAATCTCGACGTTTAAATAAATCTATACAATTAGATTATACCACTATACCCCTACTAACTGTTAGGGCTAATACAAAAACAAATTCAAAATATGTTTGTGATAAATGTCCTCATAAATCATATCAAACTTATAATAGTTTATTGCGTCATCAACGTGTTGAATGTCATAAAGATCCTCAACATATTTGCTCATTATGTTCGATACGTTTTTATTATTTAACTACTTTAAGAAAACATGCCAAACGTATGCATAATATAGATGTTGATTAAAAGAAAAAAAAGGGAAGAGTTAAAGAAATTTACAAGAAATTTCTTTTAAAATAAGAA
The DNA here is from genome assembly GCF_022045245.1 of Lucilia cuprina. Classification (NCBI taxonomy): domain Eukaryota; kingdom Metazoa; phylum Arthropoda; class Insecta; order Diptera; family Calliphoridae; genus Lucilia; species Lucilia cuprina. The sequence goes on from NC_060954.1 coordinate 49,220,187, forward strand.
ATGTATATTAAAAATATTATAAAAAAAACTAAACTAAATGTTGTGTTGTTTCTTTGTAATAACAATAATAATATTTGTATTTAAAATATCTTTATATTTAGTAAATTAAACGGTAGTTTTTAGTTAAATTTTAAAGTAAAAATTTGAATAAATTATTAAATAGTTTTAGTTTAGTTAAATTTTTATATAATTTAGTAAAACATTTTCCTAGTTTGAAATATTTTGTTAAGCAAAAAATATTAGACAATTTTCTTTATCAAGTTACACTTTAAAGACCATATTTTGTTGCAGCAACATGTTGCTGTTACAAGTTTAACATTTTAAGTTTTAATTTACAAAACACATAAACATTTTTAAGTAATATACTTTTAATAATAATTTATTTCCTTAATTATCTATTTGACTTAACAATTAAGACCTAATTTTGTTGCTGCAACATGTTGCTGTTATTGATTTTATGTCTTTAGTTTTAAAATTTGTTAAACAATTTTTTTTTTAGCAATTTGTTAAATTTATTAAAAATTTATTTCACTACTTAACATTTTATTGATATAACTCATGTTTTAAGGTTATATCATGTTGCTGCAACATGTTGCTGTTATTTGTTTAACATTTTAAGTTTTAAATTTTTAAACAAACTTTCATTTTTAAATAATTTACTTCTGTAATGAAAAATGTAGTTTAACAACTATGATTAATAACTCAACCTAAACGACTTTCATTTGTTGCTGCAACATGTTGTCGCTAAATGTTTTTTATCTTAAAACAAACTTTCCATTTTTTTGGTTATTAAACTTTATATAATCCAAGTTTTTGTTTTATACAAACAATTTCTGTGTTTCTAAACATTTGTTGCTAAAGAATTTTTTCGCAACATGTTGCTAAAGTAAAGAAATTTGTGTATTTTTACAGCCATTTATTATAATTTTCGTTTAAAAACAAATTCTTTATAATTTTAGCACCGCAACCTCTTAAGGAATATTATTACTTTCTTATCATTGTTTTAGACATTTTTAAGTTTCAGCAACATGTTGCTTAGCTTATATATGAATATTGAAACTCTTTTAATTAAGAGTTTTATAAATTTTTACATTCTGCAAAAGATTTGCAATGAATTTTAAAGCAAATTTTTAAATTAAACATTAAAAATCATTTATTTTTATTTCTAGCAATATGTTGCTAAGTTTATTAAAGTTTAAAAGAATATTTTGATCAAAATTGTTGCCCTAAATATAGACTAGACTTGTGTCTAGAATAAAAACTACTCTAGACAATAGACAAGACAAGACTATAGTCCAGACAATAAACTAGACTAGACTATAGTTCAAACTATTGCTTAGACTACGAGATAGACTATAGACTAAAGACTAGACTATTAACTGAAATAAAGACTAGACTGCAGACTTGACTATAGACTTGGCTATAGACTTGACTATAGACTTGACTATAGACTTGACTATAGGCTAGACTATAGACTAGACTATAGACTTGACTATAGACTTGACTATAGACTTGACTATAGACTTTGACTATAGACTTGACTATAGACTAGACTATAGACTAGACTATAGACTAGACTATAGACTTGTCTATAGACTAGACCATAGATTAGACTATAGACTAGCTTATAGACTTGAAAATATACTAGACTATTGACTAGGCTATAGACTAGACTGTATACTAGAGTATAGACTAGTTTAAAGACTAGACTGTAGACTTGACTATAAACGAGAATATATACTAGATTGTAGACTAGATTAGACTATATACTAGATTGTAGATTATAGACCCGACTATAGACTAGACTTTAGACTAGACTGTATACTGAAATATAGACTAGACTATAGGCTAGACTATACACTAGACTATAGACTAGATTATAGACAAGATTTTAGACTAGACTAAAGAATGGACTACGGACTAAAGTAAAGATAACAGATAACTATCACCTAGACTATACACAACACTAGACTAGGATGTAAACTAGACTTTAACTGAACTAATGACTTAACTAAACACTAAACTATAGATTAGATTAAAGACCAGACTGTTGACTAGTTAAAATATGAACAGGATTACAGTTTAGACTATAGACAACACTAGACTAGATTGGAGACTTGAATGTAAACTAAACTATAGACTAAACTGTAGATTTTACTGTGGTCCAGATCTTTTTTTTGTTAAACCTTTGATAAATTTTGTTTAATTGATAAAGAAAATTGTCTTAAGTTTTTGTAAGTAGTATTTTTTTTTTGTTATATTTTATTAGAATTGTAAAATGTAGTTTTAGTTTAGATTTTGTATACATTTAACAAAACCAAATCCTCTTTAAACAAATAATTTAATTTAATTTTTAAGCTATTAAGTTTATTTTTATAAAAAAAAGAATTTGTTAAAAAAAAAATTTGCCAAAAGCGTATTCTATATAAAACTATATAACTACAAACATATGATTTTGAGTATTATGATTTATTTTTCTTTTCATTTTTTTCTTTTTGTTTCTTTTCATTTACAAAATAACAACCTCCCTCAAAACTCCCAAACAAACAAAAAACACAAACTTAACAAACAACCAACAAATCATCAAATTTCATCATCACTACCATATAACAAACTTTTAACATGATGTGTGTGGCCAAAATCATTAATTCATCATCCAAAAAAAAACTCATTTTGTAAATAACACATTTTATTGATTTTCATCTTTACTTTTATTTTAAAAAAAATATTTAAATTAATTTTTATAAATTCCTTTTTTAACAAAAAAGAAGATATTTCCTATAAATTTTCACAATCCATGATAGAAGGTGGTAATTATTTAAAAATTAATGAACATTATAAATTTAATAATTCATTAATGGAGGGTGGTGGTGGTGTTGCTGCCAATGGTTCTACTGAACGTTTTCCCTGTGCTGTTTGTGGTAAATCTTATTTACGTAAACGTCATTTACAACGTCACATGAGAGATGAATGTATAGGCATACCGCCTCGTTTTAGCTGTGATCTTTGTCCTTCACGTTTTCGCCGTAAATATCATATGGTACGTCATTTAACCTCTAAACATGGTATACCACCAGCTATAGCTCAACAAACTACTGGCAATTCAAATCGCAACAATACTTTAGCTCATAAGGATGATGGTGAAGGAGGAGTATTAGGAGGAGTTGCTACGCTTAATCATGTTAATTTAGTTAACTGTGATAATGGTTTACCCGAAAATCTTACCATGCGTAAAGAGAACTATGAACATGAACCAACACAAATGCATCAACAACAACAACATCATCATCATATACATCATCAGTTGAATATGGGTTCGGCAAGTCCCTCTCACATGACTAGTGGAGATAGTGGCAGTGATTGTAATGGTGGCGGAACAGCGGGTACTTCACCCATACCACCCTCACATATAATGCCCATGCCTACTTATGGCTTAACAGGAGCTATAACAGCCATTTCGGCAGCAGCCGCACATGTTGAGGAAAAAGATGCTAAAATACTTTTAGAAGCAGCAGCTGCAGCTGCTCAAGCAGCAGCTCATAATAATAATTTACAGCAAAACAGCAGCAACATAACAACACCACCACCGCCACCATCACAATCCCATGAGGATACAGAAAATGTGGCCGAAAATCAAAGCACTATGACAACAACAACAGCAACAAATACAGCAGGAGCCAATACAACAAATGAAGCCTCTTTTATTAAAGCAGAACCTTTAACACCCAATAAGACAATGAGCCCAACAGGTGGGGCCCTCAACATGTTAGACGATGAGTGGAAAATGAAGCTAAGCTTACAACTCATATCGAATTCATTGCTCAAAGAACGTTTAATGAATACCATGCCATTTGCTTATAAAAATAATTAAAAAAACAAACAAACAACCAAATATTTTTCTCTTATTTTTAAATTTTTATACAATATTTTTAGTTTTTAAGATTTAATTTTATTTATTTGACTTTTCTCTTTTATTTTTTATTTTTGCAAACAATTATTTATAATTATTAAGTTATACTTCTAAGCTCGAGTACGAGTTTTCACATATTTTTTTTTATTAGTCTCTAAGTTTAATTTTTCTTAACAAACCAAATATTTAACACAAAAAAAAAACAAAATTTGTTTATAATTTAACAAATTAGGATCTCTTTTTTTGTTCTGTTGCTTAACTAAAAAAAAAACAAAAACAAAAGCAAAACAAACATTCCGTTTTTATTTAAAATTTTAACAAAAAAAAAACCAAAAAGTATCATTAGTTTTTAAGTTTAATAATTTTTATATTTATTTAACATTTTATAAAAACTAAAACACATTCCAAATACTCAAAATATTTTATACTTTTTTTTATAAATAATTTTTTAAATAATTATTTCTTTTAATTAAAAGAAATAAATTATTTTTTATAAACCAAAAAAGAAAAAAAATCACACAACCAAATAACTTATTGTATACCAGAGTTTTTATTAAACCAAAAACCTTAATTATACTCTTTATAAACCTTAGTTATATATAAAATTTTCTTTCTCACAAAAAAAACCTAAATTTGTTATTTATTCTACACAAAAAAAAAACAAAATTTAAAATTTTATAACAACGAATTTCTCAAATTTAATTATTTAAATTAAAAAACTTAATTATTTATATGGAAAAAGAACAAAAAACAAAAACTAAATAATTTTAAACAATTTTTGTGTGTAAATGTCTGATTATTGTATGTATGTTTTTTTTGTATTTAAATAAAAAAAACATTTAATTATTTATTTTATTACCACAAAAAAATTATTTTTTCTTAATTTTTTCTAATTTAAAAAAAAGTCAAGTCCCTCTTGCCATGTATTATTAATTTTAAGTAAAAATTAACTTTAATATTTAAAACAGTTTTTTTTTCAAAAAACTAGAGCAACAAAATGTTTTGTATTAAATTTTAAGAAAAAAAGTAAAACAAAATTGTCAAATATTAGAAATATTATGGACTAGACTATAGATTAGGCTAAGGACTAGACTATGAACTAAACTATGAACAAGACTATAGACAAGACTATAGACAAGACTATAGACTATAGACAAGACTATAGACTATAGACAAGACTATAGACTATAGACAAGACTATAGACTATAGACAAGACTATAGACTATAGACAAGACTATAGACTAGACTATAGACTAGGCTATAGACAAGACTATAGACTAGACTATAGACTAGACTATAGACTAGACTATAGACTAGACTATAGACTAGACTATAGACTAGACTATAGACTAGACTATAGACTAGACTATAGACTATAGACTAGACTATAGACTAGACTATAGACTAGACTATAGACTAGAATATAGACTAGACTATAAACTAGACTATAGGATAGACTATAGACTAGACTATAGACTAGACTATATACTAGACTATAGACTAGACTATAGACTAGACTATAGACTAGATTATAGGCTAGAATATAGACTAGACTATAGACTAGATTATAGGCTAGAATATAGACTAGACTATAGACCAGACTATATACTAGACTATAGACTAGACTATAGATAAGACTACGGACTAGTCTATAGACAGAACTACAGGCTAGATTAGAATAGACAACTCTATAGATAAAACTATAGTTTTGACTATTTTAATTCTTCAAATTAGAAAAAAAAATCGATCAAAATTTACTTCTTTTTCTGTTTTTGAAAAAAAATTTAAAAAAAAGTTTCGAAAGTTTACAACATAATTGGTTAAAATAAACAATTGTAAGTTATAAATAAATTTCAGATTTTCAAAATTTTATATCAAACCCCGTTTTAGTTAAATTTTACAAAATTTGTTTTTTATTTTTAAATTTCTCGTCAACTTTTTTTTTAGTTTAAATTTGAAATTTATTTTTTTTCGTTTAATTTCATTACCAAATGCACGTAAAACCAATAGTTTTTCAATATTTTTTTTTATAAATTTATCTAGTAGTTTTAAAGTAGTTGTAGTTATTAATTAGTTTTATAATTTTTCTCATAATCGTTTAGTTTTAAAACATAATTCCTTCATATTTCTCATTGCTTTCATCAAGTGTTACTCTCTTATGGCTAAAAAGAAAAATCCATATATTTTATAGATAAAACAACAAAAACTCATTTTAAAATATTTCCAAAAAAATACTCATCAAACATTTCTTTTTCTCTCTTTACTTTTTGGTTTGTTATTGTTTTTTTATTTTTAAAAATTCTATCCTTTCCTTTTCATAAAACTCTTTTGATTTCCTGCTACTCCTTCCTCTCTCTCTCATTCTTCCTTCCTCTTTTTCTTTCTTTCTTCATTTTTACCACTCACATTCTCATTTTAGGTTTTGTCTTAACCTGGTATCAGCATTCATGCGAACAATGTGGTAAATCATATAAAACACGTAAATCCCTTTCACGTCATCGTCGTTTTGAATGTCGCTTTACCACCGAACGTCCGGTATTTCAATGTCCTTCGTGTAATTACGCTGCCAAGCGCAGTGATAATTTAACGAAACACATTAAAACACATTTTGCTAAAATGCAACGTGAATTCCTGCCCTTGGCTGTGAAATTCCAAAATACTTTAAAATCTCATATGGAAACGGCTTAAAGATGAATTGTTTGTCGAAAAGAAATATGAAAAAAAAAACAAAAAAGTTTTCTTTTGAAAAGAAATTAAATTGTGGCGGAAGAAGAAAATGAATGAATTTTAAAGGGAAAAAAATTGTCAATATTCTTGAAAATTTTCTATTTTTTTAAAAGTTCGAAAATGTTTAAACTTAATTTCGAAATTCCAAAATTCTTAATTTTTATTAAAAAATTATAAAAATTGTATGATATTTTTAAATTTTAATAGATTCTCAACAATTTTTAATCATATTCGAGCAACTTTTGTATGTTTGAAATTTTTCGAACTTAATTTCGAAATTCCAAAAAGTTAGATTTTTTAATTGAAAAATGCTTAAGAACCATAATGATTATACTTCGTATCCATAAAATCTCATTTAAGCATGTTCGAAAATTTTCGAACTTAATTTCGAAATTCTAAAAATTAAAAATTTTTCATAAATTTATTAATTTATATCTAATACATTGTATTTCTTATCAAATTATCGCATTTTTGCGACATTTTATTATGTTCGAAAATTTTCGAACTTAATTTCGAAATTTAAAATGTGAAATTTTTCTTCAAAACATGTTTTCGATTCATTTAAATTGTATTTCGTAGCCTAAAAACACATTTTGTGGTAATTTTTTCATGTTCGAAAATTTTCGAACTTAATTTCGAAATTTCAAAAAGTTGAATTTTTCTCAAAAAATTCCATGGGAATAGTATTAACTGTTTTTCGTAACCTGAAAACACATTTTGAAAGCATTTTTTCATGTTCGAAAATTTTCGAACTTAATTTCGAAATTTCAAAAAGTTGATATTTTCTCAAAAAATTCCATAGAAATCGTATTAACTGTTTTTCGTATGCTGAAAACACATTTTGGAAGCATTTTTTCATGTTCGAAAATTTTCGAACTTAATTTCGAAATTTCAAAAAGTTGATATTTTCTCAAAAAAATTGCTTACGAATCGTATTAACTGTATTTTGCAACTAAAAACACATTTTGGAAGCATTTTTTCTTGTTCGATATTCTTAATTTTGAAAATTTATTTTCCTTTAAATCTTAAAGAAAAATTTTCCATTTTGTTCAAGTTTTACACTTTTTTTCAATACATTTCATTTGTAATTTCGTCAAACACTTTACATTATAACATTCATTCATTTTCCTATCCCCTATTAGCACTTTTTATCATAAATATAGATTCTTTTTTGTTTAATATTTGAAAACAAACAATTTTAATTCTTTTTTTCCTTAAAATAACTACTACTATTATTTGTATTACGCTCTTTTATGATATTTATTAAGAAATTATTTAATAATTAATATAAATATGTATTGCTTTTTTTGGTGAATTGATTTTAAAGAAAAAAGTATAATTTTGTCGAAGAAAAAAAAAAAAAAGAAAAAAATCAAATTTATTTAAGTTTTTTAAAAGCCGGCTTTAGTTTTAATTGAAAACAACAGATTGCGTGTTGTGCTGTATCTTAAAATATTTGTTATCAACTGATTTCTTGCTTTATGTTTGTTTAATACTCAACGATTTCAATTTCAAATCTATTACTTAAACTAACACCAAGAGTTTTGTACAGAAAAAAAAAACCAAAATACAATACAATTTTTTTTTATTTATTAAGCATTTCTGTCAGGTCTATCTATCTGTGTGTGTTTAATACTGTGCGTTTCAAAAAAAATTTGCATATAATTCCATAATAATTTTTTTTTGTTTTTTTTTTTGTTCTATTTCGTAAAGCAGTTTGCTGGCTTGCTCTTCTCTCTGCCTTAATTTTGTATTCTTTGCATATATTTTTATATTTTATGTAAATTTTATTTTTAAACATTTAGTTTGCATAAAATTTACATTTTTTAATAGATTTACTTTCTTTAAAAATATAAAATTTTATGTTAATTTTATACAATTGCGCACCAGAAACACTACAACAACAACAGCAAGAAATATAAAATTTATTTTAAAATTCATATTCAACACACATAACCCTGTTCTCAAATACACACACACACACAAACACCTTCTCAACTTTAAGTTTTAATTTAAAATTCAAATTTCTAAAGCCGCATTAAAGCTATTTTATAAATAAATTAGATTTTTTTTTCAAAAAACAAAAAACTAAAATTATAATATTTTTTCCTAAAATTTGTAGCATTTAAGTTAAAAATTTAAACAAAAAACAATTAAAATTATTTAAAATATTATTAACTACTATTTTCTCTATAATTTACAACCACAAAAAAAAAACAAAACATTCCTAAGTATTAATACCAAAAAAAAAAAACAAATTACTAAAATATTTATATATTTAATTATAACAACAAAATCTAGTCGTCTCAGGTTCAAATATTTGTACTTAAGAAATGAAAGATTAATTTTTTTTCTTTTCAAATTATTACTTTTATATAAAATCTTATTTTAAATATAAATTATTTATTATATTCTACTATTTTTATACAAACTTAAAACCTAAATTTTTACTTAAGTTTAGCCCGTAATTGTATCCGTCAACCTACTTACTAAAAGTTTTCTTTAACTAAATGTGTATTACTCTCACTCTTTCTCTCTATTTGAAAAGTCATTGTAATTGTTTAGTCCAACTCTGTTAGTGGTTGTATAATATTTCTATAGTTTTTACTAAAAACAAATTGTTGTTATTGATTAAAACTTTTTTTAAAAGATCCAGTTTATAGGTTTGCCTATAGATCAGTTTGTAAACTTGACTATAGATTAGGCTAAAGTCCTGACTATGGATCAATCTTTACTATTGATTAATCTATAGTCTTCAGTATATATCGATATATAGTTTTGCCTATAGATCAGTGTAAAGTCTTGACGGTAGATCAGTTTACTGTTTTGACTATAGATGAGGCTATAGATCAGTCTATAGTTCAGTCATTAGTCTTGACTATAGATTAGTTTACAGTCTATATGCTTGACTATAGATCAGTCAGTGATCTAGACTATAGATCAATCTATACTCTTGCCTATAAATCAGTCTAAAGTCTTGATTCTAGATCAGTTTACAGTCTTGACTATGGATCAGTCTACAGTATTGACTATAGACTGTAGATCAGTCAATAGTCTTGACTGTAGATCAGTCCACAGTCTTGACTGTAGATCAATCTATATTCTTGACAAAGACCTGTTTATAGTATTGACTATTGATCACTCTTTAGTCTTGACTATAGATCAGTATTTACTCTTGACTATAGATTAGTCTTTAGTCTTGACTATAGATCAGTCTACAGTCCTGTCTATAAATCAGTCTATAGTCTTAACTATAGTTCAGTCTATAATATTGACTATAGACTATAGTTTGTGTCTTAATTGTAGATCAGTCTATAGTCTTGACTAGATCAGTATATAGTCTTGACTATAGCTCGGCCCATAGTCTTGACTTTAGATCAGTCTGTAGTCTTAACTATAGATCAGTTTACAGTCTTTAGATCGTTATCAAAATTTGCTTTTAGATCAGTATATAGTACTGACTATAGATCAGTGTGTAGTCTTGACTATAGATCAGTCTTGTCAGTATGGTCTGGATTACCGATCAGTTTATTGTCTTGACTTTTTTCAACAGTCTGTTGTCTTGGCTATAAAACTGTTTATAGTTTTGACAATAGATCAGTCTACAATCTTGACTAACAATCAGTTTATAATCTACTAATCTTCTGTAGTGTTGACTATTGATCTGTCTACATTCTTCACTATTGATCATTCTATAGTTTTGACCATGGTCTTGTCAGCTGATCAATTCATAGATTTGACTGAAGATCATTTTATAATCTTGATCATTCTTGATTAAAAATCAATCGTGACAACATATCAGTTTCACAAATAAAAAAATTTTATTTTTAAGAATTGAACGAATTTTTTCTCTCTAATAATATTTTTTTCTAGATCCACTAATTAAGTGGGCAACAGCCCTACACTTGCCACCACATTTCTATGATGGCAGAGAAAATTTAGACAAAAAAAAACGAACACAAATCGACCAAATAAATGTGATTTTTGTTCAAAATCGTATAAAACAAAAGGATGTCTAAATCGTCATATGAGATATGAGTGTCGCAATAGTCCCAATAATCTAACATTTCAATGTTCATTATGTAATTTTAATACAAAACGACGTTATGCATTAATAGCCCATGAAAAGATACACATTTAGAAGCGAAATAAGACGGGATAATTCCACTAAAGGGTTTTTCAAAACTAATTAAATTACATTTAAAACTAAAATCTTACTAATTTATTTATTGCTTTAGATCTTAGACAACTACATTTTGCCAAATATTAATTTTAATTATTATTATTAAAAAAAAACAAAATTTTTGTAGTTTGTAATTTATTTTCATATACATTAAGAGTTCCTTTTTATTTTAATCAATAACAGGGACAATGAAATTATAAAAGTAATTTAACTTAAACTAAAAACAAAAGTACCACAATACAAATTAAGTGATAATTAATTAATTTATTAAACAAATAGTTTTTAAAACAAAGCAAATGAAAACAAATAAATGAATAACCTGTGTAAACAGTACAACAATACAATTCACCAAAAAATAATTAATTAAAAACAAACAAATAAAATATATTTTTTCTACCGTCAAAATAAAAAAGTAAATAATTTTACCAAGTAAATTATAAAAAAAAATAATCCATCAAAAAGACATATTTTAATAAATTGTAACATTGCAAAAGTAAGAAAAAAAAAACACCTAAAGATATTTAAAATATTTTATAAATTGTTAAAAACAAAACTTAACTTAAAATGCTTAAAACAAATATGATATTGATAACAAAAAAGTAATGCTAGTAATTTATTTATAACTTTAATTTATTTTATAAATTTTTTTGCAATTAAGAAACTTAATAATTTAATTTAAGGTAAAAACGCAATTTGTCTATAGATCAGCCTAAAGTCTTGACTGTAGATTAGTCTAAAGTCCTGACTGTAGATCACACTATATATTTTCTGTTTTAGTCTTGACTATAGAACATTCTATAGTCTTGACTATAGATCATTTAGAGTCTTGACTTTAGATCATTCTATAGACATGACTATAGATCATTCTATAGTTTTGATTATAGATCATTCTACAGTCTTGACTATAGATCATTCCACAGTCTTGACTATAGATCATTCTATAGTTTTGCCTTTAAATCATTCTATGGTCTTGACTATAGAACATTCTATAGTCTTGACTTTAGATCATTTTATAGTCTTGATTATAGATCAGTCTTGACTATAAATCAGTCTATAGTCTTGACTATAAATCAGCCTATAGTCTTGACTATAGATCAGTCTATAGATCAATCTTATAGATTGACTATAGATCAGTCTATAGTCTAGACTATAGATCATTCAATAGTCTTGACTATAGATCATTCTATAGTCTTGACTATAGATCATTCTATAGTCTTGGCTATAGATCAGTCTATAGTCTTGGCTATAGATCATTCTATAGGCTTGACTATAGATCAGTCTATAGTCTTGCCTATAGACCATTCTATAGTCTTGCCTATAGACCAGTCTATAGTCTTGACTATAAATCAGTCTATAGTCTTGACTATAGATCAGTCTATAGTCTTGACTATAGATCAGTCTATAGTCTTGACTATAGATCAGTCTATAGTCTTGACTATAGATCAGTCTATAGTCTTGACTATAGAACAGTCTATAGTCTTGACTATAGATCATTCTATAGGCTTGACTATAGATCAGTCTATAGTCTTGCCTATAGACCATTCTATAGTCTTGCCTATAGACCAGTCTATAGTCTTGACTATAAATCAGTCTATAGTCTTGACTATAGATCAGTCTATAGTCTTGACTATAGATCAGTCTATAGTCTTGACTATAGATCAGTCTATAGTCTTGACTATAGAACAGTCTAAAGTCTTGACTATAGATCAGTCTATAGTCTTGACTATAGATCAGTCTATAGTCTTGACTATAGATCAGTCTATAGTCTTGACTATAGATCAGTCTATAGTCTTGACTATAGATCAGTCTATAGTCTTGACTATAAATCAGTCTATAGTCTTGACTATAGATCAGTCTATAGTCTTGACTATAGATCAGTCTATAGTCTTGACTATAGATCAGTCTATGGTCTTGACTATAGAACAGTCTATAGTCTTGACTATAGATCAGTCTATAGTCTTGACTATCGATCAGTATGCGGTGTTAACAATAAATCAGTCTATAATCTTGACTAGAGATCAGTCTATAATCTTGACTAGAGATCAGTCTATAGTCTGAACTATAGATCAGTCTATAATCTTTACTATAGATCAGTATACAGTTTTCGTTGTAGTTTATCTTGACTATACATCATTTTGTTTACTTGATTGTAGATCAGTTAAGCAATTACTTAAACATGTCCACCATTACCTTAATTAAATTATTATTTTCTATAAAATTTACATAAAATAACAAATTAAGAATAACATTCCTTAATATTAAAATAAAACTTTTCTTTAAAAATTAACATTTTATATTTATATGCATTAAAAACTAAAGATGATATTCTCTTATAAAAATTACATGACGTATTTATTATTAAGATATTTTTATACTCTTATACAACATAAACTTACTTTATATACTTATAATATATTTTTGTACTTTTTAATAAAACTATTTTGGAAATAAAATGATTTTTTTTTAAATATTTCTTTTAAAATAATAAAATAAAATTAGTTTTAAGCAGGGAAATGTTTCTGTTTATTTTCTCTCTCCCTCTCTTTTGCTCTTCAAAAAGAAAAAAAGAGATTTTATTTGCAGGTTTTTTTTTAGCAAAGAATGCTTAAAGAAAAGCTTCATCATCATCAACAACTAAAATTCATACTTCCAACATCACCATCATCATCACCATCATAATATTAATTATCATCATGATCATCATCACTATTAGCATCCATCTCTCCAACAACGCCTGTCATTTAGCTCATAATGGTTTTGTTTGAAAAATAAGCCAAAAACAAATAATAAACTCCCCAGCTTTGCTCGCTTGCTCAGTAACTAGTCTAGACAGCTCTCTCTTTCTTACTCATTTTGCGCCAAATAAAAAAAAAATAATCCTTACAACAAAATCAATAGCAACAACACCATTAAAATGTATCACCAACACCACTAAAACAAAACTCTCTCTCTCAAAAAAACTCAAACCAATAACTGTAAATATCATTTTTTTATATAAATATTCATACATTTTATTATAAATTTTCTTTTTTAAATTTAAAATATTTTATTTTGTTTTGTTTTATATTTTTAAAAACTACATTTTGCTAATTTTTTTATAATTAAATTAAAACCCAAAAACAAAAAACATGCTTAAAAACGCATTTAACTTAACTTTTGCTACTTTTTTTTTACTAAAACTTAAATTTTTTTCTTTAAATTTACAAAAAAAAAACACTACAAAATAAATATTTAAAAATAAAAACTTTAATACTTTATAATTATAATAAAACTCTCTAATAATAATTTATTATTTTTTTTTTAAATTTAACTCTTTAAAACAATTTTCAAAAAAAATCTAAATATTTGTTTTTTCTCTTTCTTTTTGTCCCCCCAATCAAAAAAAAACATAATCCCCTATATTTTTAGCTTGTGGCGCCAGCAGCTGTTCATCGTCATCTTTATCAAATCCCGGCAATTCAAATTGTCAAACATCACCGCCTCCACCACCCCCTCAGTCACTGATACGTGACTATTGGTATGAATTGAAATTTTCGGATTTATTTAAATTTATCAATGCCGATGGTCGCTATCAATGTCCACGTTATAATTGTTTAAAAAGTTATAAAGATGCTAGCTCTCTACAGCGACATATCAGGTAAGTCTTAAAAGTTTTTCCAATTTTTTTTCTTTAATTATAAGTATTTTCGACTTTTTTCGACTTCATATTAGTTTAAAAAAAGACAAAATCATTATGTCCTTCTTAAGTTAAAAAATTCATTTTATTTTATGCCTTGAAGGCTTTTTCACACCTTATTGCCTTTGAACATTGACCGCCCCTTTAATATTTTAGCTTTATAAAACTAACTGTTTGCCCAACTAGACAAGAGCTGCCTTGTTCAGTATATCGTATTGTTCTAGAGATCAGTTTATAATCTTGACTATAGATCAGTCTGTACTTTTGACTATAGATCAAATTATAATCTAGTCTGTACATCAGTCTATGTTTTGACTATAGATCAGCTATAGTCTTGACTATAGATAAGCTATAACTATAGTTGAGTCTATAGTCTAGACTATAGATCAGTCTATAGTCTAGAATATAGATCAGTCTATATTCTTGACTATAGATCAGTCTATAGTCTTGACTACAGATCAGTCTATAGTCTTAACTATAGATCAGCTATAGTCTTGACTATAGATCAGCTATAGTATTGACTATATATCAGTTTATAGTTTTGACTTATGATCAGTCTATAGTTTTGACTATAGATCAGCTATAGTCTTGATTATAGATCAGCTATAGTCTTGACTAAAGATCAGCTATAGTCTTGTCAGTAGATCAGTTTATAGTTTTGATTTATGTTCTGTCTATAGTCTTGACTATAGTCTATAGACTTGACTAACGAATAGTCTATAGACTTAACTAACGAACAGATTATAGTATTCCCTATATAGTCTGTACTATAAATCATTTTTCAGTCTTTATTGTAGATCAGTATATAGATTTTATTATAGATAAGTCTTTAGTCTTGAATACAGACTGTATTCTAGTCTTGAATATAGATCAATCTTTAGTCCTGACTATAAATCAATTTAAATTCTTGATCATAGATCATTCTGTAGTCTTGGCTATATATTATTCGAAAATATTGACTATATATCAGTCTATAGTCGTGACTATAAGTCAGTCTTTAGTCTTGATTATAGGCTAGTCTATAGTCTTGGCTATGGATCAGTCTATAGTCTTGGCTATGGATCAGTCTATAGTCTTGACTATGGATCAGTCTATAGTCTTGACTATGGATCAGTCTATAGTCTTGACTATAGATCAGTCTATATTCTTAATTATAGATCAGTATTTAGTCTTGACTATGAATCGCACTGTGTTCTACTCTTGACTATAGATCAGTCTTTAGTCTTTATTATAGATCAGTCTATAGTCTTGACTATACATCAGTTTAAGTCTGGACTATAGATCAGACTGTATTCTAGTCTTGCCTATAGATTAGTCTTTAGTCATGACCATAGATATAGGTTATACAAAAGTCTTGAATATATTTCTTTCTATAATTCATAGATCATTTTATAGTATTTGCTATAGATCAGTCTTTAGTCATGACTATAAGTCAGTCTTTAGTCTTGTCTATAGATCAGTCTATAGTCTTGGCTATAGTCTTGACTGTATATCAGTCAATAGTCGGGACTATAGATCGATCAGTCTAAGTTGTTACTATAGATAAGTCTTGAGTATACATCAGTCTTTAATCGTGACTATTGGTCGTTCTTTATATAGATAATTACAAAGCTTTTTCTAAAAGCTTTATTTTTGAGAGCAAAAGCTTAAAAAAACTTGTGAAAGCTTTTGTCTCCAAGAGAAACCAATTTAATGGGTAAAAGCTTTCGTCCCCAATATTTGTCAAAAAATAAAAGCTATTTTTTCAAGCTTAAGCTATCAAGCTCTTAATAGATTTAATCAAAATATCATTTTTAGCTCTTTTTTAGAAAAGCTTTTAACTAATTCAAAATGAATAAGAATTGCAATTGCAATGTTTGAAAAGCTTAAACGCTTCAGTAAACAAGCTTATAGATTCTTTAAAGTATGAAACAAGCTTTCTGATTAAGCTTAAAAGCTTAACTTATTTAGAAGTTTTTTTTTAAGAAACAGCTTTTGTGTTATTTGACTAAGAGATAAAAATCAAAGTACTAACCAGTCACTGCTTTAGTTTAAAACAAGCTTTAAAGCTTAAATTAGCTCTAAATGCATGCGCCACCCCCATTCATACAAACATTTGTTTCTTTAACATTTAAAGCATGAAGATATTCATCATCAAAAACATTTGTGTAAAATTTTTTATCATAATTTTTTTTGTTGTATTTCTCTCTCTCTCTCTCTCTTTTTGCCATATCTCTTTTTTTCTATTTATTGTGCTGACATTGTAATGCACAATTGATGAAATGAAAACAAAAACTTTTAGATATGAATGTGGTGGTCAGAAAAAATTCCGCTGCCTTATGTGCGGTAAAGCATTTTCACAAAGCTCCCACCTAAAACGACACCTGGAATCTGGTGTCTGTGTTAAATATTACTTATGAGATAATGTTTTCTTTAAAATAACATAGAATTAGCAAAAATTTCATAATCATTATAATAATAATAATAATAATAATAATAATTATAATAAAAATTATTATAAAAAACAGATAAAGAAAAACATAAAGAAATTAACACCAAAAATACAAAAATTTAAACAATTTAAAAATTATTATTATTTATAATAATAAAATTAGTAAAAAAACAAGTACCAAATATAAACAAACAAAAAAATACACATAGAACAAAAAAAAAAACAAATACAAACAAACAAAAAACATATTTAAAGAAAAAAAAACAAAATTTCATAATTTGTAATTAAAAAAATTCAAAAAATAAGTAAATGAGCTGTTAAATATCTATTTATATAGAGTAAAACAATTACATACATACATACATACATATATATTTACCTTACAAACAAACAAAAATATCTAAGTCAAACAACCAAACAACATACAACAAATGTTAATTAATTTATTGAACAAGAAATTAAAAAAAAATGCAAAAAAAAAACTTTATAAATTTTAAAAAAATAACAACAAAAACAACAAACCCTAAACTCCCCCTTTAAAACAAAAACAAAAACAATTATATATGAAAAAAAGGATAACAAAACGAATTTATTGGATGCCACATCATCATATTTTTTATTGAAACAAAGAAAAAAAAAAAAACAAAAAAAAAATGTTTAACAAATTATTAACAAAATGAAGTAATTAATAATATATATATTGTTAAAATTTTTTTTAAATAGACAAAATAGTAGTTAATTATAAATTAACCTAAAAAAAATATTTATAAATTAAACCAAGGAAAAAAACCCACATTTAAATAAAAAAAAAACCAAAACAACTAGTTAAGTTCAAAAGCAAACAAAAACACAATAACAACAACTACAATAAATTGAAAAAAAATTTTGCAACAAATTTTTTCTAAACAATTGAAAAATTTCTTTAAGAAAGCTTTTTGTTTTAACATCAAATTTAACTAAATTTTTAAGTTACATTGTATTAGAAAGGAAATTATGTTAAAGAAAAAGCTTTATTTTCTTTATAAAACAAAAGCTTTAAAAATTCTGCTATAAAATCTTAAACAATTTAAAGTCTTTCAAATGTTTTAAGTATAATAAAACAAGTTTTTCGTTTTAAGCTTTAAAAGCTTAAGTTATTTAGTACAATTTAAAATTGTTAATAAATGTTATTTTAAGCTTGATTAATTCGATGTAAAGTTTAAAAGCTTTTTGAGTAACAATTAAACTTTAACAAAGTCTAAAAGCTTTAGTATACAAATTTACGATTAATTCAGGATTTCAATATATAACAAAAGTTATTTGTTTAAGCTTAAAAGCTTAACACATACAATTAAGTTTCTAGAGATTTCCTTTTAAAGTTTAAAAGACTCTATAGAAACAAGTAAAACTTATTGTCTAAGCTTTTAAGCTTAGCATAAACAATAGATTTCTTTTCAAAGCTCAAAAGCTTTTTTAATTTTGTATAGAAATTTTTAGAATCTTTAGAGTTTTAGTATAAAACACATTTAAGCTTTAAAGCATAGAACATGCAATAGAGCTTCTTCTTGAGTAACAATTAAAACTTTACAAAGTCTAAAAGCTTTAATATACAAATTCTTGGAATCTGCACAGTTTTAGTATAAAACACATTTAGCAAGTTTAAGCTTTAAAGCTTATTTTAGATCAAAGTATCTAGAGATTTATTTTTAAAGTTCAAAAGCTTCTGGAGTAACTTTACAAAATCTAAAAGCTTTAGTATTCAAATTCTTGAATTCTTCAGATTTTTAATACAAACATTAAACGTTTAAGCTTTAAAGCTTATCACAAAGAATAGAGCTTTTAGAGATATTTATTTTAATATTTACAAACTTCCACGTTAGAGAATAAGTTTGTGGTAAAAATTGATCTTAGCTTTTCACAACCAAAAAACTTTCAATTGCTTACTTATCACGACAAAAGCTTAATTTTAAAGTGAAGAAAATCATTTAAAACTTTTTAAAGTGTAAAAGTTTTGGTGTTGCAAGCTCAAAGATCCTTAAATCTTTCATAAAAAAGCTTTTAAACCTTTTAAATATTAACTCTCTGTACCTTTTGTCCAGTAAAAACTTCAAAAGCTTTAGGAAAGTCAATATCAATAAAAATTCTCAAAGATTTCTCAAAGCTTTTTAATTAGAAATTGTTCTGAAATTGTTTTATTTAGACGAACCTTGTGCAGTCTCAAGAATGCTTTACCAACGATTTTATTCAAATTTGTTGGAAGTGCCGCCTGGTTCTCTCTGTACAATATCGGACCTATATATATATCATTCTGATGATAAATTATAAAATTAAAACTTAACTTTCAATAAATCATGTTGCGAAATTCCTCTTTACGAAAAATGCTAAAGAGTAGAAATCTAGTTAAGTTTTCTTTGTAGGAAATCGAAAGTCGGAACAGATCGGTCCTATATAAACCATTTTGATTTTAAATTAAAAAATTTAAACTATAAATTTTCACTTAATCTCTTTACAAAATTCCTTCTTATGAAAAAGGCCAAAGGCAGGAAAATTATTTAGATTTTGTGTTTGTGGTAGTTAAAATCGGTTCAGATCTGACCTATTTAAAGTACTCTAAAGAGAAATTGTAAAATTTAAACTTTTATTTTAGATTTCCAAGTATTTTGTTAGTGAAACATTTCAAACTTTTGTGAAAAGTATAATTCTCATAACATGGTACAACTGTTTAAGTTTTTACCCCGATTTTGAGTTGAGTTTCAGAAATCTCTTTAAGTTTAATAACAAAATGTCAATTTTAGTCCAATAACTTAGTCAATTAACTTTTAAATTTAGTTAAATTAAAGGATAATAAAAGAAAACTTAGTCAAACAACTCATTTTTTTTTTAGAAAGAAATTGCATATTTTCTTTTTAAAGAAACCCAGATATAGGAAAGTTTAATGAATATATATAAGTTTTATAAAATCTATATATATGTAAAGAAATTGTATAAAAAAAAAACGATGTACTGTGTTTATTTGTTGCCAAATATATACAAAAACACATTAATACTACTACAACTTAAAATTGAGATAAATATATACATATATCTTATATAGAACTATATATAACAACAATAAAAAAACGAAAGAAAGATATATAAAACTCTAATATACTCACCTTTCATATACAATACACATACTTATATACAACATTAAATAGTTAAATAATTAATTGAAAAAAAAAAAAAAACAAAATCTTTAAATATATTTTCTTAATTTCTAACATTTTCCAAGAAAGTGAAGAAATAATATTATAATAAACACACCCCCCCCCCAAAATAGTCAATTTTTCAATAAATCCGAAACTATATTTAAAGATTTTATTTATTTAACATGCCCCTCCCCCCATCCCCTAAAATCTCCTAAAAATAGGCAACTTTATATAAAAATAAATAACAGCAAAAAACATGCAATACAAATATAATTAAAAAAAACTATATATAGAAAACTATTCATATTGAAAATGTTTAAGAGAAGAAGAGTTTGTTACGATAGTCAAATTTGAAAGAAATTGTTAAAGTTTTTTAAACAAAACATAGAAATATTTATATAATGTAATTGTAAAAGTGTTTTAAATGTCAGAAGAATGTTTGTTATACATGTGTTTGTTAAATGGAAATAATAAATATATATTTAAAAAGAAAATTGCCGCGAAGAACCAGAAAAACAGAAAAATGTTGTTGACAATTTAAGAAAAAAGTGGAAAATTATATAAAAGCAAATCTTACACTAATCGTTCATACCAACCATAAAAATATATATATAAATAAAAAATTGTAGTTACTATGACAGAAAAACAAAATTTACATAAATTTATACTAAACCAAAATCTCGTTCAACAATATATTATTGATTTTTTAAGGACCCAAAAGAAAGAGCTTAAATATTAAAAAAAAAAAAACTTATATTGTCTAATATATCAGTTTATGTTGACAAAAGATCAATCTATAGTATTGATCAATAGATCAATTTAAACTTGACTATAAATCTAATGTCTTGAATAAAGATCAATCTAAAGTCTTGATTATAGATCAGTCTATAATCTTGAATACAGATCAATCAGTAGGCGTTACTATAGATCAGTCTATAGTCTTGGCTATAGATCAGTCCCAAATCTTGACTGTAGTTCAGTCCTAAGTCTTCACTACAGATCAATCCGTAGTCTTGATTTCAGATCTCTTTTTAGTCTTCACTACAGATCAATCTGTAGTCTTTACTATGGATCAGTCTTGACAATAGATCAGTTTATAGTCTTGATTAAAGATCATTCTGTAGTCTTTGCTATAGATCGGTCTATAGTCTTCAATACTGATCAGACTATAGTCTTGACTATAGATCAGTCTATAATCTGGACAATAGTTTATAGTATTGACTAGAGACCAATATGTAGTCTTTGCTATAGATCAGTCTATAGTCTTTGCTATAGATCAGTCTATAGTCTTTGCTATTGATCAGTCTATAGTCTTTGCTATAGATCAGTCTATAATCTTGACTATAGATCAGTCTATAGTCCTGACTATAGGTTAGCCTATAGTCTTGACTTTAGATCAGCCTGTAGTCTTGACTATAGATTAGTATATAGTCTTCACTAGAGATCACTCTATAGGCTAGACTATAGATGAGTCTATAATCTTGATAAAAGTTTATAGTCTTAACTAAAGATCAATCTGTAGTCTTTGCTATAGATCAATCTATAGTCTTTACTACAGAATAGCCTATAGTCTTGACTATAGTTAAGTCTTAATTTTGACAATAGTTTATAGTCTTGACTAAAGATTAATCTGTAGTCTTTGCTTTAAATCAGTCTATAGTTTTGACTAAAGATCAGTCTATAATCTATATAATAGATCAGTTTATAGTCTTGACTACAGATCAAACTTTAGTCTAAACTATATTTTATTTTCTAAATACTTAATCAGTCTATAGTCTTCATTGTAAATCAGTATATGGTTTTTATTATAGATCAGTCTATAATCTTGACGATAGATCAGTCTTCAGTATTGACAATAGATCAGTTTAAAGTCTTTAAAAGTTAGTTTTTGATATTATTTTTAGTTGTTTTTAAATATTTTCTTTTTAATTCCATTTACTTTAAAAATGTTTAGTGAATTACTGAAATCGAAACACTTCTATTTTATTGAAAAGGTTTTTTTGAGAAAAAGCTTTGACTTTGACATGTTTTTTTGTTAAACTTCCTAGTGCCAAATATTTTGTTAAAAAGTTTATTTAGCAAAATTTAATTTTTGATTAATATTTTTTTATATAATTCACAAGTGCCAAATATATAAATTCAAAAAAACAAAACAAAATTGTTTAAAGTTAAAGAAAATTTGATAATTCTTTCAGCAATTTGAAAAGATGAGGTGATTACAGTTCTGTCTTATATGAATTTAGTTTAACTTAATTAAACGACTACGATCTTAACTATAGTGTTGACTATATATCAATCTATAGTCTTGACTAATGATCAATCTGTACTCTAGACTAAAATTTAATCTATAATCTTTACTATAGATCAGTCTGTAGATTGTTTTATAGTCTTGACTAGTGATCAGTCTATAGTCTTGACTATAGATCAATCTATAGTCTTGACTATAGATCAATCTATAGTCTTGACTATAGATCAATCTATAGTCTTGACTATAGATCAATCTATAGTCTTGACTATAGATCAATCTATAGTCTTGACTATAGATCAATCTATAGTCTTGACTATAGATCAATCTATAGTCTTGACTATAGATCAATCTATAGTCTTGACTATAGATCAATCTATAGTCTTGACTATAGATCAATCTATAGTCTTGACTATAGATCAATATATAGTCTTGACTATAGATCAATCTATAGTCTTGACTATAGATCAATATATAGTCTTGACTATAGATCAATCTATAGTCTTGACTATAGATCAATCTGTTGTCTTATCTATGCATTAATATATATGCTTGACTATAAGTTACGCTTTACTCTTGACTATAGATCAATCTATATACTTGACTATAAATCAATCTATATACTTGACTGTGGATCAATCTATATCAATCTCTTGACTAGAGATCAATTTTTACTCTTGCCTAGAGATCAATCCAAAGTCATGACTATAGATCAATATATAATTTGAGAAACCTTTGAGAATTTGTAAATTTCTTTGGAAAAAACTCTGTTTGATGACTTATTTGAATCTGTCAGATCAATAGACCAATATATGGTCTTGATTATATATCAACCTTTGAGTAATCTTTGAGAATTTCTAAATATCGTTTAAAAAATCTTTAAGAATTTGTTTGATGACTGATTTGGATCTTGCATATACATTTTTAAATTCATATACCTATAAAGGACTTCTTATGTTTTCAAATTAAATTCGTAAACAAATAAGCTTTCCTATGATATATAATAACATAATTTATAGAAATCTATGAGATTTCTTTTGATATATGAAAACAGCTGAACTCTGATTAAACCCTTTTTTTGGTTCAATGTTTTTGTTATAATCCCGGGATATAAAATTTTTATAAAAGCTCTTAAGAAACCAAAAACAGACTTGGATATATCTTTAACATAATCTGTTTTATATATATTTATTGTTTTATTTTTTTCTTCTTCTTGTTTTTTATTTAAACAAAATTTAGTACAAATTATATTTTTTTTGATAATTTTTAAAAATTATAATTTACAAACAATTGACATTTAAAACAAATACAAATGAACAAAAAAATGAAATGCAAACAAAGAAAACTCTAATATAAAAAAATAAAAACATTAAATTATTAATTAAATTATTAATTAATTAATTGTTTTGTTTTTTGTTAATTTTAGTCAAATTTATACTCAATTTAATAATTTAATTAAAACCAAATAACCCTAAAAGAAATAATTAAAATAATTATATATATTTGTTGATTAATACTAAAACAAATATTTAACATAAAGAGAAAAAAAAACATAATTTATTTTTTAGTCAAAAATAATATATATTTAAAATAAAACATAATATTAACTATATATTTAAAAAATAAAACACATAGAAAATGAGTGCCATTATAAAAAATTTTTAAAACCTATAATAATAAATAAATAATTAATTAAGTTTTGAAATTCTTTTTTAAAAAATATATATTTATTTTTTTGAAATTACCTTAATTTGTTTTTAATTATATAAATATTTTTTGTTTGTTGTTTTTGTTAAATGAATTAAAAATTTTATAAGAGAAAAAACTAAACACAATGTGCTCTAACATTAAATGTTATTAAACAAAAAAAAAAAAAATTAATTAATAATAAAAAAAACTAAATTTAAACAAAAAATTGTTAATTACAAATAATAAAAATTTTATTTAAAAAATAAAATTAATTATATAAAAAATTTATATATAAAAAAAATATATTTATTTGTTACTTGTTGTTAAGTTTTTAAAAATTTAAATGCAAAAAAGAATTTTTAAAACGAAAAAAAAGGAAATTTAGAAAAAAAAAACAAAATATTTATATTTAAGCTAAATATTAGCAAAAAAATTATAGTTAATTTAAAAAAAAACAACAACAAATTTTTAAGACATTGTTTTTATTTTTATTAAAAAAATTTAATTCTTTTGTTTTGTTAAAAAATATTTTTTTTTAAAAAGGGGAAAAATATAACACTCGAATTAATTTCTTTTAAAATTTATAGCAAAAAAAATATATAAAAATTAATTATTTTATAAGAAAATTACATTTATAATCATTATATATATTTTTAAAGAAAATTTAGTGTTTAAGGAATATTTTTTTTAATTAAAAAAAGTTTTTGTTCTAGAGGCTTTAAATTTTGAAAAATTTTTCTTTCAAATTAATTTTGACTATAGAACTGTCTATAGTCTTGACTATAGATCAGTACAAAATATTGACTATAAGTCTATATTCAGGACGATATAGTATTCTATAGTTTTGATTATAGATCAGTCTATAGACTTGACTATAGATCAGTCCATATACTTGACTATAGATCAATCTATAGTCTTGAAAATAGATCAGTCTATAGTCTTGACAATAGATCAGTCTATAGTCTTGACAATAGATCAGTCTATAGTCTTGACAATAGATCAGTCTATAGTCTTGAAAATAGATCAGTCTATAGTCTTGACAATAGATCAGTCTATAGTCTTGACAATAGATCAGTCTATAGTCTTGACAATAGATCAGTCTAAAGTATTGACTATAGATCAGTCTATAGTCTTGACAATATATCAGTCTAAAGTGTTGACTATAGATATGTCTATAGTCTTGTCCATATATTAGTTTGTAGTCTTGATTAATGATCTGTCTATAGACTTGACTATTCTACAATCAAGACTATAAATCAGTCTACGTTCTAGACTTTAGATCTGTGTAGAGTTTAGATCAGTCTATAGTCTTGACTATAGATCTCAAAATATTGACTATAGATATATATTCTAGACGATATAGCATTCTATAGTCTTGATTATAAATCAGTCTATATTCTTAACTATAGATCAGTTTATCGACTTGACTATATATCAGTCTTTAGTCTTGACAATATATCAGTCTATAATCTGGACTATAGTCTGTCTATAGATCAGTCTGTAGTCTTGACTATAGATCAGTCTATAGGCTTGACTATTCTACAGTCCAGTCTATAGTCATGACTACAGATCAGTCTAAAGTATTAACTATAGATCAGTCTATAGTCTTGACAATAGATCAGTCTATAGTCTTGACAATATATCAGTCTATAGTCTTGATTATAGTCTGTCTATAGATCAGTCTGTAGTCTTGACTATAGATTAGTCTATAGATCAGTATGTAGTCTTGATCAGTCTATAGTCTTGACTATTCTACAGTCCAGACTATAGTCATAACTATAGATCAGTCTAAAGTATTGACTATAGATTAGTCTGTAGTCTTGACAATATATCAGTCAATAGTCTTGACAATATATCAGTCAATAGTCTTGACTATAGTATGTCTATAGATCAGTCTGTACCCTTGACTATAGATCAGTCTATAGTCTTGACTATTCTACAGTACAGTCTATAGTCATGACTATAGATCATTCTAAAGTATTGACTATAGGTCAGTCTCTTTACTCTTGACTACAGATCAATTTATACTATGGACTTATGATTAATCTATATTCTCGACTTTAGATCGTTCGATTCAAAATTTTAAACAATAGATTTAAAAAAAGAATTTTATATAAAATTGTTATCTTTGAAACATTTATCATAGTTAAACATAGCTGTGGTAAATATGCAATATCTACAATATAAAAAATATTCCTTAAAATTAAGTTTTCTATTATATAAAAACAATTAAAAACTTGTTTTTTTTTGCTTTAAGTTAAAAAAAATATTTTATTAAAAATATTTTTTTCTTTGTTAAATGTTTAAAATAATTATTAAAAAAATTGTTAAATTTTTATTTCATTTTAGTTTTTTTTTTTTTGTTTGTTAAATATCAAATATTTTGTTGTTATTAATTATTTTTTTTTAAATAATTTTGTTTTATTTGTTATTAAAAAAAAAACATTAGTTAATTTTAAATATATTAAAAGAAAAATATTTATAAATAAAAAATATTAATATTAATATTATTTTTTTAGTTGTATAAGAATTGTTATTGTTATTTAAATATTTATCATATATACAAAAATACATTATTATATTTAAACAAAAAAAAAAAAAAATATTTAAAAAATAATTAAAAAAATAGTTTTTAAAACGAAAAGAAATTAACAAAAAGAAAATAGTTGAAGAAAAATAATAATAATTAAAAAAAAATGACGAACAATATACTCCAAAGAAAACAACCAAAAATATATACATTTATAAAAAGAAAAATTTAACAGAAAAAAATAAACAATTAATAAAACAAAAACACAATATTATATATTATATACAATAATAATAATAATAATAAAGAAAACATTTACATATTTATATATATTAAATAATATATATAACAAAAAATATTATTAAAATATTACTTACATAATATACAAAACGAACAAATAATAGTCAAAATAAAAATAACAAAAAAAAAAATTATAAACAAAATTATTTTAACAGATGCCATATATTGAATTAGTGAAAAAAATAACAATTTTTAAATTTTTATTTATTTTTTTTTTTAATTTTAATTTGTACAATATTTTATTTTATTAATTTAATAAATATTTGAGAGATTAAATAATTATAAAGATAATAAATATAATTGTTAACAAATTTATATACAGAGAACAAAAAAACAACACATTATAGAACTTGAAATGATAAAATGATATTCTTAGTACCTATTACAATAACATTTAAAAAAAAAACATAATAAATAAATTTAGTTTTTAAACAAAAACATTATAAAAAAACAAAAAATGCAAAACAATTTAATATACATGTTTATAGTATATGTATTGTTATATAAATACATTTTTTAGAAACTAAATTTAAAGAAAAAAAACACACGAAAAAAAAAGAAAAATGTTTTTAAAACTTAAAAAAAACTTTGTTAAAAAATAATTTTAATCTTTAAAACATAACTGAAATGCTTAAAAATGTAATATTTTATATAAAAAACTTATTTACTATATTTGCAATATCTACAACCTTTGCAATTAGGTCTAGTAAATGTGCTACATCTCAAGTAACATGACCAACAAGAAAGATTTCATAGAAATTTTTCATTTACTACCTTTAATAAAAGTTTGCAATACCTTAAATCACAGCTAATAGGCCTGGTATATATGCTACACCTTAAATCAAAGTTTTAAAAAGCTTCATATTATATAAAAATCTTATTTACTACATTAAAATCTATTTATAAAGAAAATTTTTCTAGGAAAATTACCTTTACTACCTTTAACTAAGTTTACAATACTTCAAATCAGCCCTGGTAAATAGGCTACATCTTAAACTAGAGATCTTTTAACAAGAATTTTTTACGAAAATCACATTTACTACCTTTAAATAAAATTGCAATATATAAAATCACTTTAAGCAGGCCTAGTAAATATGCTACATATCAAGCTAGACATTTTTAAAGAAAGATTTTATATGAAAATCACATTTACTACCTTTAAATAAAGTTGCAATACCTAAAATCACTTCAAACACACCTAGTAAATATGCAAGCAATAATTAAAATAAAAAAAAATTACAAGAAATTCACATTTATTAGTTTTCAATCAAATTGCAATACTTTAAATCACTATAAATAGGTCTTGTAAATAAGCTAGTCTTTAAATAATGGATTTATAAAGAAAATTTTTACACGAAACTTAGCTTTACTACATTTAAATGAAAGCAAAAAGCAAGATTTTGTATAAAATTTTCATAATAAGTTTGCAATACTTAAAAACACAGCAAATAGGTCTTGTAAATAAGCTAGACCTTAAAAAATATATTTTTGTAATAAGGTTTTCTATAAAATTCTCATTTACTACCTTTAAATAAGTTTGCAATACCTAATAACACAGTAAATAGGTCTTGTAAATAAGCAAGACCTTAAAAAAATGTCTTTAAAGTAAAATTTTATATGAAATTCTCATTTACTATATTGCAACAAGTTTGCAATACTTAAAAACACAGCAAATAGGTCTGGTAAATATGCTAGACCTTAAAAAATATAACTTTATAGTAAGATTTTCTATAAAATTCTCATTTACTACCTTTTAATAAGTTTGCAATACTTAAAAAAACAGCAAATAGGTCTGGTAAATATGCAAGACCTTAAAAAATATAACTTTAAAGTAAGATTTTATTTAAAAATCACATTTACTACATTTAAAATAAGTTTGCAATACTTAAAACCACAGCAAGTAGGTCTTGTAAATAAGCTAGACCTTAAAAAATATATCTTTGAAGTAGAATTTTATATAAAATTCTCATTTACTATCTTCAAATATGTTTGCAATACTTTAAACTATTGCTACACAACAACTTGCAAATATGCAAGACTTCAACAATTATCGATAACTTAATTAAAATTGAATTTAATCTCTTCACTTTAATGTATTTGCAATATGAAAAGAAAATTCTTAGCAAATAGCTGTGGTAAATGTAGTAAACTAAATTTGCAAGTTGTGCAAGTATAGCTGTGTTTAATAGTATGTGAAGTAAATTACTATTGTTACTCTTGCAAACTATTATGCAGCAAAAAATTCGACACTTTTTCTTTACTACAAATTTTAACACTTTTGCAAAACTCTTGCAAATAGCTGTGGTATTTGTATGCGTAGTAAATTGCCATTGCAAACAGGTAAAACATAAAACATTGTAGAATTTTAAAACTTTGTCTTATTAGAACCTTAAATGTCATATAGTTGTGTTAAACCTTGTTTAACTTTGCAAAACATGGTAACTAGGTGTGGTAAATATGCAAGACTTGCATAGTTAGTAAATTTAACAACTAAAATAATTCCTTTTTTAATTAAAAAAACTGTTTATGAATAATTTCTTTAGATGTTAAAGAATTTTAAAAAGTTTTCTCAAGACCCTAAGAGATCGTTGAGATTTTCCAATTTCAAGCTCTACTGGACCAGCAGATTTAAAGAATTTTCAGCAACAAAGTTTTGTAAGTTTTAACATTTTTCTTTTTTTTTATAAACAACAACAATAACAAAAACACTAATAAATATTTAATTGAAAATCCTTTTATCCCCCGCCCATAAACGTTTCCCGCCCTTTATTAACATGTTAAACCCTCTAAAAACCCACCTTTACTTTAACACAACTTCCCCCTCTCTCTCTCTCTCCCATAAACCATTAATACACTGTTCAAAATACCTGTAAGTCTTTTCTTTTTTAAACAAATGAGATTTTATTTATTAATTTTTAAGTTTTGTTAAATTTTAAAATTTTAGTTTTAAACAAAATGAATATAGAAATTAATAAAATTATTAAAAAACAACAACAACAAAAATGTTTAAAAAATACACATATTATTAATATACAAAAAGGAATAATAATAAAGAAGAAGAAGTAAACAAAAGAAGAAAACGTAATAGGTAACGTTTATATACAATATTATTATATTATATATATATTTAGTATATAAAAAACAACAACAACAAAAACAAAAAAAGAAAAATTAATATTAAAAATGAAACGTATTTAATTTTGAGGACAAATAAAAACAAAAGAACAACAACAAAAATTTAAAATAAAAAACAAAAAAAAAAAAAAAAAAAACAAAAGAGTTTTATTTCACAGAATAAAAAACAACAACAACAAACTTAGGAAAACTTTAACGAAATAAAACAACAACAAGTAGGTATAAAAATAATAATTGAAAAAAATCTAAAAAATTTATAAAAACAAATTTATATAAAAATTTCTTTTTTAAAAAACATTTAACTTATATTTTTTCTTTAAAATTTTCTTTACAGATCACTTACAATTACTTATACTCACCACTACAGCTGATAATCTACCACCAACAACACCACCACCACAACAACAACAACAACAGATAACTCCCTCTAATCATGATTTCATTATAATGGATGATATAAATGACATTAGTAATGCTCTCAACAATAGCGCAGCAACACACTTACCCACATCCGAAGAACAAAATGAACATTGTACACATTTAGATTCTTCTTGTCAATCACCAGATCAATTTTTCATTTCAATGGTTAATGAATTTCTCAATGATGATACCACTACACTACCCGATGATACCAACAAAACTTCTCCCTTAGCAGCTATAGAATATCTAGAAGAGCCTAATGAAACAGGTGTAGAAAGTCTTATTAATTTTCATTGTTTAACTAAGAATAGCTCAAGCTCAAGTTCATCCTCCTCTTCTTCTTCTTCGTTACTAAGCACAACATCAGCTAAGGAAATACCAGTAGTCTCACCGATTTCTTCTGCTATAGGTTTTCGTATCAATAAATTAACGGATGATACTAGAAATATGAATTCTCTACTTTTAACTAATTTAAATGAAAATTTACCGGATAATGTTAAGGAGATTTCTTATCAGAGATTTGGTCGTTTCAATACTAATCTACCAGCTGAGGTACATAATTTTAAGTGTCATCTATGTGCATTTTCATGTGCTTTAAAGGATGTATTATTACAACATTTTCAGGATAAACATCCGACTTAAGAAATAGGAAAAAAAAACAAAAACGATTTTGAATTAGAAATTGAAAATTTATAAAAATATTGGAATTGTATTGAAATAGTTTTAAAATGTTAAGAATTCAACTAGCTATAGTCTGGTTCAGAGTTAAGGCTATGGTTTATAGTCAAGTCTATAAGACAGACTATAGTCTACTATATAGTCTGGCTATATAGTCAATAGATCAAACATATAGTCTTGACTACATGTAAGACTATAGTCTGATGTATAGTCAATACTATAGATCAGACTATAGTCTGATGTATAGTCAATACTATAGATCAGACTATAGTCTGATGTATAGTCAATACTATAGATCAGACTATAGTCTGATGTATAGTCAATACTATAGATCAGACTATAGTCTGATGTATAGTCAATACTATAGATCAGACTATAGTCTGATGTATAGTCAATACTGTAGATCAGACTATAGTCTGATGTATAGTCAATACTATAGATCAGACTATAGTCTGATGTATAGTCAATACTATAGATCAGACTATAGTCTGATGTATAGTCAATACTATAGATCAGACTATAGTCTGATGTATAGTCAATACTATAGATCAGACTATAGTCTGATGTATAGTCAAGACTATAGATGAGACTATAGTCTGATGTATAGTCAAGACTATAGATGAGACTATAGTCTGATGTATAGTCAAGACTATAGATCAGACTATAGTCTGATGTATAGTCAAGACTATAGATCAGACTATAGTTTGATGTATAGTCAAGACTATAGATAAGACTATAGTCTGATGTATAGTCAAGACTATAGATAAGACTATAGTCTGATGTATAGTCAAGACTATAGATCAGACTATAGTCTGATATATAGTCAAGACTAAAGATCAGACTATAGTTTGATGTATCAAAGCTATATATCAGACTATAGTCTGATCAATATTCTTGACAATATATAAGACTATAGTCTGATCTATATTCTTGACGATATATCAGACTATAGTCTGATCTATAGTCTGGCATATAATCAAGACTATGACCAGACTATAGTTTGATATAAGTCAAGACTATAGTGTGATATACAGTTAAGACTATAGACCAGACTGTAGTCTGACATATAGTAAGATATAGTCTGCTATCTAGTTAAGACTATAATCTGAAATATAGTCAAAATTATAGACTAGAGTCTGTTATCTACTCAAATCCATAGACCAGTCTTGTTTAAAATCTTGAAAAAATTCAATACAATTCCAAACAAAATGAAAAAACCAAAAAAAAAAAAAAATCTAAAATATTAAAAAAATAAAAGTTAAATAAATTAAGAAAAAATAATTTAAAAAATATGAAAAAAAAATTTAAAAAAAATTAAAACATTTAAAAAAATAAAAAAACATTGTATTTTGAAAAAATCTAATGAAATAAAACTGAAATTTCTTTTTAATTATAAACTAAAAACAAAAAAACTCTCTTTTTATTTCAAAGCAAACAACAGGTTACAGGTTCTTCTCCCCTCCGCCACCAAAGTCAGGTCAATTGTTGTTGTTAGTCCTCAACAATTGCTACCGTAATTACAATTTTGTTTTGTAAACAGTAGACGGTACTACCTGCGACTGTTTTCTTAAAAAAAAAACTCTCTTTTTTCCATTTATATATTTTTGTTTAATTACTCCTCTTTAAAAAAAATCCTTCAAAAAGAAATATAAAAATGAATTTATATAATTTTTCCTTTTCAATGGTAAGCAATTTTACAATTATAATTTGTTTTCTTTAAAAATTTTATTTTTTTTAACACTTTTTTCAGTTAATTTTTTTCTTTATTTTAAATAGTTTGTTTTTTATTTGAAATATCCTCTTATGTAGTTATGTACTAAACAGAAAATTAGTTAAAATATTTAATTACAAACTAGAGTTGTTCTCAAACTAAAATGTTATTATAATATCTACTAAAGAAAGAGAGTGAGAATTTTGCTAATCCATTCTTTTGGTTTCTTATAAATATTCAAACTTTGTCCGTCTGTTAGTTGTGCTTAACATTTCAGAAGTCCAAGTTGTCGTCTGTAGCCAAATTATAGATCAAGCGTGCTAATGGAAGTTATGTCCTTGAACTGATGGGAATTGATAAAAACTATGCAACGATTGATTTAAAACAAGTAGTATAGTTAAAACTATACACCAGACTATAGTCTGATCAATAAACTTGACTATAAACAAGGCTATAGTTTGGTCTATAGTCATGACTATAAGCCAGAATATATTCTGATCTTAAGTCTTGACTATTAACCAGATTAAAGTCTGATCTATAGTCTTGACTATAAACAACACTATAGTCTGATATATAGTCTTGACTATAAACCAGACTATAGTCTGATCTATAGTCTTGACTATAAACCACACTATAGTCTAATCTATAGTCTTGACTATAAACCAGATTATAATCTGACCTATAGTCTTAACTATAAACCAGACTATAGTCTGATCTGTAGTCTTGACTATAAACCACAATATAGTCTGATCTATAGTTTTGACTATAAACCAGACTATAGTCTGATCTATAGTCTTAACTATAAACCAGACTATAGTCTGATCTATAGTCTTAACTATAAACCAGACTATAGTCTGATCTATAGTCTTGACTATAAACCAGACTATAGTCTGATGTATAGTCTTGACTATAAACCAGACTATAGTCTGATCTATAGTCTTGACTATAACCCAAACTATAGTCTGATCTATAGCCTTGACTATAAACCAGACTATAGTCTGATCTATAGTCTTGACTATAAATCAGACTATAGTCTGATCTATAGTCTTGACTATAAACAAGACTATAGTCTGATCTACAGTCTTGACTATAAACCAGACTATAGTCTAATCTATATTCTTGACTATAAACCAGACTATAGTCTGATCTATAGTCTTGACTATAAGCCAGACTATAATCTGATCTATAGTCTTGACTATAAACCAGACTATAGTCTGATCTATAGTCTTGACTATAAACCAGACTATAGTCTGATCTATAGTCTTGACTATAAACCAGACTATAGTCTGATCTATAGTCTTGACTATAAACCAGACAATAGTCTTGACTATAAACCAGACTATAGTCTGATCTATAGTCTTGACTATAAACCAGACTATAGTCTGATTTATATTCTTGACTTTAAACCAGACTATAGTCTGATCTATAGTCTTGACTATAAACTAGATTATAGTCTAATCTATAGTCTTGACTATAAACCAGACTTATATCTGATCTATAGTCTTCACTATAAACCACACTGTCCGATATAAAGTCTTGACTATAATCTAAACTAAATTTGATCTGTGTTCTTGACATTAACCCCGACTATAGTTGATCTGTCAAATTCTTCACTATAAGCTAGATTATAGGTTGATCAACACTTTTGCTTATAAACCTTATAAGGCCATAGTCTGGACTGTAAACCAGACTATACTTTGATATGATGCTTAGATTATATAGAACACTGTAGTCTAAAATGTAATCTTAACTATAAAGCAAACTGTAGTTAGATCTGTAGGCTTGACTGGGGAACTCAAATTAAACCAAAAAGGATTTTAGTGTTGACTTATAGTTCTTATATAGAGTTTTGATTTAATTACTTTTAAAGCTTTATGTTTTTTCTCTAATTTATTGCAATTATTATTGTAAACCATATACTCCTCATTAGAAATTTGCTTTTAAACCGTTAAGCTATCATTTCATAAAATTTTTCTAATTTAAAACAATCTCCATTAAAAATCAACAACTACAACTATTTTAAAGCCATAAAAAATACTTGGTGTTAGTTGCTATTTTTATATATTTTAAGATAATTGATTGAGAAGGCTTTTAACTATTGCTAAATAAAAGTTCATATTTTTTTGTTAAAAAGTTTAATATAATTTTTCTTAAAATAGTTTTATTTTGTATGAAACTTTTCTTTAAATTAGCTAAAATTGTTTATAAGTTAATTTAAAATGTTTTTAGCTTTGTTTTTGTTTTATTATATTTTTTAATAATTTATTTATAATTTTATTATAATTTTTACTAAAAAATGTTTTACAATTTTTTATTTAAAAACTTATATTTCTCAACACTTTCCATTAACCTATTTTATATTTTTTTTTTCTTTCTCTTCCCCTTTGATGTGTGCTCTGTATATGCTGTTTGCGTTCAGAAAACTATTGGACCATATCGGTGAAATCGGTGACTTCCCTAAATAACATTGCTTTGGAGGAAATAAAACAGAAAAAAATTAAAAGAAATAATACATCATCAGCAGCAACAACAACCAGACATTCACCTTCTACACGTGCCAGTCTAAATAATAACAATAACAATACAACAGATCTTCTTAATGATTCCAATGTTACCACATATAACATCTCTACATCTAGTCCCAGAGCTAGTAATTCTCCACATGTCTGTCCACGCTGTGATAAGGTTTATACGTATAAAAAGAATTTATCACGTCATTTACGTTTCGAATGTGGTATTTTGCCTCAAGAGAAATGTCCCTATTGTGGTTATCTAACAAGATATAAACATAGTCTTAATGTTCATGTCAGGACCCAACATCCAGAATATTATAATATACAGAATAAGTCTTAAAAAATTGGGGAATTAGTGGTGACCGAGCTATTGGAAAGAATAGGAACTTGAATAAGAAAGAAAACAGAAAAAACAAAACATGTTATTTATAGGTTCAGGGATTTGAGAAATCGGATTAGGTTGTTGTAGTTTAAGTCTTTAGTTTCGACTATAAACCGGACTTATAGCCTGCTCTATAGACTTGACTATAAGCTAGACCATAGTTTGATCCATAGTTTTGACTATTAACCAGACTATATTTGACTATAAACCAGACTATAGTCTGAACTATAGTGCTGATTATAAATCAGACTATAGTCTGATCTATAGTCTTGACTATAAATCAGACTATAGTCTGATCTATAGTCTTGACTATAAACCACACTATAGTCTGATCTATAGTCTTAACTATAAACCAGACTATAGTCTAAACTATAGTCTTGACTATAAACCAGACTATAGTCTAATCTATAGTCTTGACTATAAACCAGACTATTGTCTGATCTATAGTCTTGACTATAAACCAGACTATAGTCTGATCTATAGT
The DNA here is from genome assembly GCF_022045245.1 of Lucilia cuprina. Lineage (NCBI taxonomy): Eukaryota > Metazoa > Arthropoda > Insecta > Diptera > Calliphoridae > Lucilia > Lucilia cuprina. The sequence continues at coordinate 49,256,369 of NC_060954.1, forward strand.
CTTGACTATAAACCAGACTATAGTCTGACCAATAGTCTTGACTATAAACCAGACAATAGACTGATGTATAGTCTTGACTATAAACCAGACTATAGTCTGAAATATAGTCTTGACTATAATCCAGAATATAGTGTGATCTATAGTCTTGACTATAAACCAGACTATAGTCTGATCTTGACTATAAACCAGACTATAGTCTGATCTATAGTCTTGACTATAAAACAAGCTATAGTCTGATATATAGTCTTGACTGTAAACCAGACTATAGTCTGATCTATAGTCTTGACTATAAACCAAACTATAGTCTGATCAATAGTCTTGACTATAAACCAGACTATAGTCTGATTTATATTCTTGACTATAAACCAGACTATAGTCTGATTTAGAGTCTTGACTATAAACAGACTATAGTCTGATCTATAGTCAAGACTATAAACCAGACTATAGTCTGATCTCTAGTCTTGACTATAAACCAGACTATAGTCTGATCAATAGTCTTGACTATAAACCAGACTATAGTCTGATCAATAGTCTTGACTATAAACCAGACTATAGTCTGATCTATAGTCTTTACTATAAACCAGACTATAGTCTTGAATTTTAACCAGACTCTAGTCTGATTTATAGTCTTGACTATAAGACCGACTATTGTCCGATTTAGTTTGTTTTAAGATTGAATAAGATATAAGATTGATTTTGATTTCCTTAAAATATATATTAGAATATAATCTCTTGTTTCAGTTAAAGTTCTTCTGATATGAAATCCAATTTGAGTTGAAACTTTTTATCTAAATAAGATTTTTTAACTGCAGCTTATTATGATTTTATATTTATTATTAATTAAACTATATATTTTTTTGATCTCAGGTTTAAAAGCAAATACTAAAAACAAATGTCTTTAAGTCAGAAAATTACTTTAAAACCCTTTAATAATGTCTAACAGGTAAGATTGTAATATACAGTTTTTTTAATGTAAAAAAACACACAATTAGTTTTTAATTAAATGAAAAAGAAAAATTATAATTGTTAAATAAAAATAAAGTTTAAAAAAAAACATTAAATAAGAAAATAATTTTTCCAACAAAATGTGTATTGATTTGTATGAAAAAAAACAAAACTATAAGTATTAAAAAACAAATTTTCTATAACAAATAAGTTTTTATGTTCAATAATGTTTTGTTAAGCTCAAACTAACTTAAAGGTTTAAGGGGTTTATGTATATGTTTTCCTTTTCTTTTTTTTTAATTTTATTTTTTTCTTATAACCAAAGGAAATTTGGCTTGCAAAAAAAACACTCTCTTCTTTATTATCTTTAAAACAAAAAGCAACAAAAAAAACTTTTCTTGTAAAACAAATTATATTGTATTGACGCTTTAATTAACTTTTAAACTTATATTTTTAAATTTATAATTAGTTAAACATGATAAGTCCGAACAGACCGACATTAACCCAGATGATTTTGAATTGGATGATTGTCTCCTGGAGAGTAATGACATAGTTATAACTCAAAATAAAGATGGTTTCATATTGCATGTTAAGAAATTGGGTAATATAACGACGGCCAAACTATCGTCACAGGATGAAGATCAAGTAGCAGCAGCTGCTGTTGCAGCCGCCACTGGGGGACATGTTCAACAGCAACAGCAGCAGCAGCAGTCATCTGCTCAAATTACCGAAATACATGAAGTTCAAGATGTTAAGCCTACATTTACTACTCTAACAACAAGTCCAGCGATAAAATTACCCTCCTCGGAATGTGGTAAGTTGTTAAGAATGTTTTCTATTTAAGAATTTTGAAATTATGTTAAAAATTTTAAAGAAAGATTTTCGAAAGACCATTCAAAAAACACAACCTTTTTAAAATAAACACGTTTCTCCTAGTTTTTTATACTAATTCCTATTTTTGTTTAATTTTTCTCTATAGAATTAATCAACTTAAAGAAAATCATACCAGCATCCACAACAATTTCCACACATCATCCACATGCCACCATTATACAGACCCAACAAATACAACCGGCTCAATTGCAACAGCAGCATCAGCAACAACATCATCATCAACAGCAAACTCAACAATTACATGAAATTATACACCAACATCAGCAGCAAGAAACCCAACAGCAGCAGCATCAACAACATCACCAACAGCAGCAGCAACAACAACAACAACACCATCAACAGCAGCAACAACAGCAGCATCATCAATTACAACATCATCCCCAAGTACAAAGTATTGTTACCACCACACCCACAGCATCTGGAGCCCATTCACAAACGATCAGTCTAATGGGTTTACGCAATGTACAAATGACCGATCAAAAACCCTTGGTCTCACGTATTAAATATTCTCGAGGTAAAATCATAACACCCGCTACCGGTAGTGTACAAATTGTACAAACACACGATCCACAAACTCATGAAATCCCCGATGGTACTAAATACGAAATCAGTGAAATTGATTTGAATAATCCTCAGACTTCGGCGGCGATTATTAGTGATTTGGTGAAATATGCCGAAATAGATGATATAGAATTGCCGGATGGTACAAAAATCGGTATTGGTTTTGCACCCACCGAAATAACCGAACATATGCAGTCGGCGGGTACGACGGCTCAAATTACAACACTCGAACAAGATCCAAATTCACAACAACATCATCAAATGCAAACGCATCAAATGACTCAACAGCATCATCAGTTGCAAGCTCAAGTTCATCATATACAAGCCTCACCACAGCATCAACATGCACAGCATCATATAGTACAACAGCATCAACAACAGACCACAACACATGTTGTACATCATCAGCAATTGCATTTACAAGAACAAGATGATAACACTACCAGTGTAGAGGCCATACTGCCCGATGGCATAACAGTGCATGAACAGCCTACAATAACCAAAAGCTATACCATCTTAACGGCAAGACCACTTAAAACCGAATCATCACATGACCTCAGCGAACTAACACATCCCTCGGCTACCACCTATGAACTATCGCTAAGTGATTCTTCATTGGGTCCCAACGATGAACGGGGTGATGAATCGAAATATGTTTGCCGTCATTGTGGCAAGAAATATCGTTGGAAATCCACCCTAAGACGTCATGAAAATGTTGAATGTGGTGGCAAGGAACCCTGTCATCCATGTCCCTATTGTTCGTATAAGGCCAAACAGCGCGGTAATTTGGGTGTACATGTGCGTAAACATCATCCGGATAAACCACAATTAGAGAGTAAACGTGGTCGTAAAATTTAAGGTGGATGGAGTAGAATGTAGTGAGTGAAAGTTTCAGTGAGTGATTGATTGTTTATTTTCACGTGAGTAGATAAATTTACTTTATTTTAATTTCTTTTTTTTAAGTTTTTTTCTTGCAATTGACTGTAACAACTTTTATGTTAATGTTTTAAATTCCTCATGGTTTCAATTTTAAAGGGAATCAATAATTTTCTTCTCTGGATTAGTATAAAGTCTGAGCTAAAGATTATTCTATAGTCTTTAGTGTGAACTTTAGATCAGTCTAAAGTTTGATTTATATAAAAGTTTATAATCTGTTCAATAGAGCATCACTGATCTTAGGAGAGTCTGGTCCTCAGATCAGTCTATAATCTGGTCTATGAATTAGACTATAAATATGTCAATAGTCTGATCAAGATATAGTCTATTTATCAGTCTATAGATTAGTATATAATCAGTCCTTTTAGTCGGTGTGTATAGTGTGTTCTATAGATCAGTCTACAGTCTGGTCCCCAGATCAGTCTGATCAATCTGTTTCTATAGATCAGACTATAGATAAGGCAATAGTCTGATCAAAATATAGTCTGGTCTATAGATTAGTCTACAATCAGGCCTTTTAGTCGGTACTATGGATTAGCTTATATATTAGTTTATGGACTACGGATCAGTCTATAGATAATTCAATATTCTGATCATAAATCAGTCTATAGTCTTGTCTACGAATCAGTCTATAGTAATATCTCTAGATTAGTCTACAGTATCTATAGATCTGTGTATTGCTATAGATCAGTCTATAGATCGGTCTTCAGGTTAGTCTACAGGTCAGTCTATGGTTTGGGTATAGTCTGGTTCATATATTAGAATATAATCTGGTCTATGGGTCTATAGATTATTCTGTACGGTCAATAATCTGCTTCAGACTGTATTCTCATCATATGAATCTGGTCTGTCTATGGTATTTTCCATCTATAGATCTGTCAGTGGTCTAGTCTATAAATCAGTTTATATAGATCAGTTTATGGTTTGATCTGTAGATTTGTTTATGATCTGCTTTATAGATCAGTCTATGGATTTGTCTTTAGTCTTCTGTTCTAAACATCCGTTGCGCAATTTACGCGTATTTAATAATTCTTATAGATCATACATTAGTCTATTGTCTGATTTATAGATCAGTTAATAATTTAGTTTTTGGTCTGGTATATAGATCAGTCTATATATTAGTTTATAATCTGATTTATAGATCAGGCAATGGATGAGTTTTTGGTCAGGTATAGATCAGTTTATGGTCTGATCTATTGATCAGTTTATAGTCTCTGATCTATAGATCAGTTAATAGTCTGGTCTATAGATCAGTTTATATTCTTGTCTATAGATCAGTTTATAGTCTGGTTTATAGATCAGTTTATGGTCTAGATAGATCAGTTCATAATCTGGTGTGTAGATCAGTTTAAAGTCTTATCTACAGATCAGTTTATGATTTAGTATATAGATCGGTCTATATGTCAATCTCTTACCTGGTTTATATATCAGTCTATGGATTAATCTTAATTCTGATCTATACATCCGTTGCGCAAGTATTTATTAATTTCAAGGATTCTTTAATCCCTTGATTCCCTTTTCTTTTTAACAATTCATTTTCCCAGAGAGAAATGAATCCCTTATTAATACCTTAAAATCAATTACTATTTCTTAAATCTTTCATTATGGGCTCAAATTATTATCAATTGCTATTTTTATAAAATAGTAGAATTTTTTTTAAAATCTTCCCTTTAATTTTCCTTCCTTTTAAATTCAATAAATGCTTTTTAAGTTAATTTTCTTTTAGTTATTAGTTAAAAAAAACACATTTGTTTATTTTTGTTGTTTTAATTATTGATTTATTTTACATATATATAATTTAACTATTAAACTGTTATTTGTTTAAAAAACTTCATTTTTTTTTTTTTTAATATTATTAACAAACTTTAAGTTATAATTAACAGAAAAAAAGAACGGAATGTAATTTTGAAAATTACTCTTTAATCTTCAAGTTTCTTTCTATTTTTTATGAAAAAATTAAAAAATAAAACAAAATGTGCAAATAATATACATATAAATAAATTTTATATATATTTTCATTTTATGAAAACAAAACAAAAAAAAAAAAAAACATAAATAAAAAATATAGATTTTACTAAATAAGATTTTATGTGCAAAATATACAAAAAATAATTATATATGAAAAAAAAACATGTGTGAAAAAAAGAACAAAAAAAAAAAAAACAATTTTAAAGAAAAATTTACTTTATATATATTTTTAAAAATAGTAAGCAGCTTTAAAACGTGTAATTTTAAACAAAAAAATGTTTTGCTTAATTTAGAAAATTATTCAAACATATAAATTTTTATTTTAAAGAAAATCAAATAACATAAATTTTGCAATTTTTTTAAATCTGTTTTAGTTTGTTTTTAAAAAAGTCATACGTTTGAGAGTCTATAGATCAGTCTATAGTCCGGTTTATACATCATTCTATGGTCTGGTCAGGTTTATATATCAGTATTCTGGTCTATCGATCAGTCTGTATTCTGGTCTATAGATCAGTTTATAATCTGGTCTACAGATAAGAGTATTGATCAGTCAATAGTCTTGTTTATAGATGATTTATTTGTCTTTTCTATAGATCAATCTGTAGCCTTATCTCTAGATCAATCCATTTTATAGATCACTCTAAGATCTTGTCTATAGATCAATCTATAGTCTATTCAATAGATCAGTTTATAGTCTGGCCAATTAATCAGTCTATAGTCTGGTCTATAGATAAAAGGATAGATCAGTCTAAGGTTTGATCTATAGATCTCTCTTTAGTGTGATCAATAGATCAGTTTGGTCTATAGATCAGTCTGTATTCTTGTCTATAGATCAGTCTATATTCTGGTCTATATATAAGAGTATAGATCAGTCAATAGTCTGGTTTATAATGATTTATTTGTCTTTACTAATTGATCATTTTATAGTCTGGTCTATAGATAAAAGGATAGATCAGTCTAAGGTTTGATTTATAGATCTTTCTTTAGTCTGATCAATAGATCAGTTCGGTCTATAGATCAGTCTGTATTCTGGTCTATAGATCAGTCTATATTCTGGTCTATATATAAGAGTATAGATCAGTCAATAGTCTGGTTTATAATGATTTATTTGTCTTTACTATAGATCAGTCTATAGTCTTTATCTATAGATCGTTCTATATTCTTGTCTATAGATTAGTCTATATAACAGATTATTCATTAGTACCTTCTATAGATTAGTTTGCAGTTTGCTGTATAGATCGTTTTTTACTCTAGGCTATAGATTAGTTTGCAGTCTGGTCTGGTTTATAGATCAGCCTATAGTCTGCTCTATAGATAAGAGTACAGATCAGTCTTTAGTCTAGTCTATACATCAGTCTGCAGTCTGTTGAATAGATCATTGTTTAATCTGTTCCATAGATCAAAATGTAGTCTGCTTTATAGATCAATCTATAGTCTGTTCTATAGATCTATCTGTAGTGTATTCTATAGTCTAGTCTATAAATCAATCGTTTGTCTGTTCTATGAATCGGTCAATAGATCAATATACAGATAAATCTATTGTCTGTTGTGTGAATCAGTCTACAGATCAGGATGTAGATCAGTTTTTAAAGCAGTCAACAGATCAGTATATAGATAAGTCGATTGTTTGTTCAATGAATCGTTCAATAGATCAGTAAACAGATACGTTTCTTGTCTGTTCAATGAATCATTTTATAAATCAGTCTATAATATGTCCTATGAATCAGTCTATAGATCAATCTATTTTCTGTTCTATGAATCCTTCTATAGATCAGTATATAATCTGTTTTATATACAATACTTTTGTTGATTAAACAATTCTCGGAATTTTCGTGATCGTAAAAAAATTCTCTTTCAAACAAAAATAAAAACTAAAACAGATTTGTTTAACAGAGATTGTCCGAACTTTCTTATTCTTTATTTAAAAAAGAAAAATATCAAATTAAAAAAAATCTATAAATGTATGTAGTAGATCGTAAATTGAAATAAAAAAAATGTATAAAGAAACCGAAATATATAGAAAAAAACAAATTAGAAAAAAGTTGTAATTTTTATAGAAAAAAAATAAAAAATTAAATGTAAATGAGGCTTCTTTAAAACGGTTACAAAATTTTGTTTAAATATTATTTTAATTTGAAGAAAAAAAACTATTGAAAATTTGAGGTTAAACACGAAATGACATTTTTCGCAAATTTAAAGTAAGAAAAAAATTGTCCTTAATATTTCTTAAAAAAAAAAAAAAACAATTAGTAAACAAATGTTCAAATTAATTTTCTTTTTTTTATATAAATGTAGTTTATAGTTTAATGAAAAATTATTTTTGTAAAATACACAAAATTTTATAGTTTTTAAATATTTCCATTAAAATAATTTACATAAATAAATAATAAAAGTGTTTCTCTAAAAATAAATAAAAAAAAATAACAGCACAAGTTACACTGAACAAAAAAATTCATAAAAAAATTTAAATTAAAAAATATTATTTTTAATTTTAAACATTAAAAAAAATATAAAAAAATAAAAAAATCAATACTTTGTAAAAATCCTTTAATCCACAATAAAAATTAAAAAAAATAACAAAAAAACACACACCTACACACAATTTATTAAAAATTAAGCAAGTTAATAATAAAAATTTTTATTAGAATTTACTTTATAAATGTATAAAAAAAACAAAAACAAAGTATAAATCAATAAATAAAAAAATATATATAAAAATAAAAAGAAAAATTAATAAAAATTATTATAAAAAATATCAAGAGTTTTATTAAAAGTAAAAAAAAATAATAAATTTAAAAATTTTTTGTTGGTTTTCCTTTTTCATTTCATTTTATATCGAATTTATACTAATATATTTTTCTTTTATTTTTACAGGTTTGACAAGGATGTTAAATGGCATGCGGATTCAAGGGGAAGAACTGTAGATCAGTTTGATCTAAAGATCAATTTGAGTCTAGTTAATACAGTAATCTATAGTTTGATCTTTAGCTCAGCCTGTAGTTTCATCTATAGATCAGTCTTGTGCTTGATTTAGAGATAGGTCTATAGGTTGATCTGTAGATCGGTCTATTGTCTGGTCTTTAGATCTTTAGATAGTTCATAATCTGGTCTATAGATCATTTTTATTCTTTAGTCAGATCTATATATCACTCTCTAGTCTTGTCTATAGATTAGCATCTTGTCTATAGTCTGGTCTATAGATCAGTATTTAGTCTGGTCTATAGATAAGTCTTTAGTCTGGTCTATAAATCAGTCTTTAGTCTGATCTATAGATCATTCTCTAGTCTGGTCTATAGATCAGTCTCTAGTCAAGTCTATAGGTCAGTCTCTAGTCTGGTCTATAGATCAGTCTCTAAACTGTTCTATAGATTAGTCTCTAGTCTGGTCTATATATCAGTCTCTAATCTGGTCCATAGATCAGTCTCTAGTCTGGTCTATAGATCAGTCTCTAGTCTGGTCTGTAGATCAGTCTCTAGTCTGGTCTATAGATCAGTCTCTAGTCTGGTCTATAGATCAGTCTCTAGTCTGGTTTATAGATCAGTCTCTAGTCTGGTCTATAGATCAGTCTCTAGTCTGGTCTATAGATCAGTCTCTAGTCTGGTCTATAGATCAGTCTCTAGTCTGGTCTATAGATCAGTCTCTAGTCTGGTCTATAGATCAGTCTCTAGTCTGGTCTATAGATCAGTCTCTAGTCTGGTCTATAGATCAGTCTCTAGTCTGGTCTATAGATCAGTCTCTAGTCTGGTCTATACATCATTTTCTATGTAATCTGGTCTATAGTCCATAGTCTTGTCTTTATATCAAACTGTAATTAGACAATGTTATGTTCTATATATCAGTTTATAGATCAGTCTATATTCTGCTCTGGTTTTTAGATCTACATTTTGTCTATTTATTTTGGTCTATAGAAGGGTTTATAGACTGGTCTATAGATTAATCTATAATCTTAAAATCATTCTACAATGGGGTCTATAGATCCGGCTCTGCATATTTTGGTGTGTAGATCAGTCTATATTCCGGTTTATAGATCAGTCTACCTATAATTTGATCTTAAGATCAGCCTATAGTCTGGTCTATAGATAAGTCTATGATTTTGTCTATAGATCTTTCTATAGTCTGGTCTTCAGATCAATCTATAGTCTGGTTTTTAGATCAGGCTATGTTCTTGCCAATAGACAATAGATCATTCTATGTTCTCGTCTATAGCGTGGTTTACAAATCAATCTATGCTCTAAACCACAAATCAGTTTACAGTTTGGCCTACAGATCACACCATGATCGCCAATATTTTGAGATATATATTTTCTCCCCATTCACTAAATATTCTTTCACTAATATATTTCTCTTTTTTCTAGGTTGCCTGGAAGCTAAACAGCAGCACTCTCAACATCTTAAACTTCTAAGGGACAACATGTAAAAAAGGGCAACTGTAACTATACGCCTAATGGAAGAGGAATTGTAATTTATATTTTATTTATTTTTTATAATTTTTTTCTTTATATTTCCCCCCTCCGATTTGTTTATGTTTTTTTTTATTTTTTTCTAAACACAACTAAAACACACTTTTTGAAAAAAATTAAACTTAAAAAAATCTTAAAAAATTTTTAAACAAAATTCGAATTTTTTTAAGTTTTATTTGTTAACAAAAAAATGTGTTTTAATTTTAGCAAACCAAAAATTTTTTTAACTGTGTGCCGCTACCTTTTTTCCCAACCTCACATATCCTTTAGCCTTTTTATCCCCTTTAAAAAAAGTGCAAAAGAAACTTAATTATACGTCAATTATTTAATTCCCTTTTTTAATTTTTCTTTTTTTTTACCAAAAAAAAAAATACACCATATTTTACAATTAAAACGTGTTTTTCTTTGTTGTTTTTCTTTTAATTTGAAATTATTTCAATTTGTTTTATTCTTTATTTTTTTGTATATAAATTGCTTGCTTTTTTTTAAGAAAAAAGAAAATTAGTTACAAAAAGTAATTCCGCTTTTTAATTTGAAATTTAATTATCATTATTTTTTTTAAATTCATTTTTAAAAGAAAAACCAAACTCATTTTTATTGTAAATTTTTATTGCTTTTATATATTAAAAAAATGCATTTCATTGAAATGGGGAAATTAGTTTAGAATCCTAAAGCAGAAAAGTAAGTTTAAATTGAAACAAAGTTTATTAAGTCTTTAATATTTTGCCATCTATCTTACTTTTCTGCTTAATTTTCTTTTTCCCTTTTTTCCCCATTGGCTTTTTTTTATCATTTTTCATTTTGCTCATTTTCATGCTTATTCTCATCTCTCTCTAATTTCATTCATTCATTCCATCATCTTTTCATTCATAATTAGTTAAAAAATTATTGTTTATATAATTTTATATGTTTAATTGGCGTTGGCATTAAAACAATTATAATTAATTTAATTTCCCCTTCTAAACAAATAATTAACCGAAAAAAGTTGCTTAAAGTTTTTTTTAATATAATTTTGTTTTACCCAAAAGAAAAAAAATTACAAAATATTTTCAAAATTTTTAACAGAAATTAAGAAATGCAGATCAATTGATAATCTCAGCTATAGATCAGTCTATAGTCTTGGCTATAGAACAGTATAAAGTTTTGACAATAGATTAGTTTATAGTCTTAACTATAGATTACTCTTGAACTATAGATTAGTCCTGAATATATAAAAGCCTATAGTCTAGACTTTAGAACATTCTTAACCATAGATCTATCTATAATCTTGACCATAGATCTATATATAGGCTTGACTATAAATTGGTCTATAGGCTTTACTATAGATCAGTCTATATTCTTTACTATAGATCAGTCTATAGTCTTGACTTTAGATCAGTCTATAGTCTTGACTATAGATCAGTCTATAGTCTTGACTATAGATCAGTCTATAGTCTTGACTATAGATCAGTCTATAGCCTTGACTATAGATCAGTCTATAGTCTTGACTATAGATCAGTCTATAGCCTTGACTATAGATTAGTAGAGTAGTCTATATCTTGACAGTAGATCAGTCTATAGTCTTGACTAAAGATTAGTCTGTAGTCTTGACTATATATAAGTCAGTAGTCTTGACTATAGATTAGTCTTTAGAATTGACTATAGATTAGTCTTTATTATTGACTATAGATCAGTCTATTTTCTTGCCTATTGATCAGTCTTGAGTCTTGACTACAGGCATTAGATCAGTAGATCAGTCTATAGTCTTGACTATAGATCAGTCTATAGTCTTGACTATAGATCAGTCTACAGTCTTGACTATAGATTAGTCTGTTGAATGATCTGTGATTTTAATATTTTGTAATTTTTTTTTCAAATTATTTTTTTTTATTGTTTCATTTTTTTTAATTTAAGTATTTGTCCTTTAAGTTTTTATATTTTATTTTTATTTATTGTGTTTCTTTTTTTCTTTTTTCCTTCTTCTTTTTTTTTAATTTGTGTTTATTAATTATTGAAAAAAAAATACAACAACCAAAACCAACACTACTACAAAAACAACGTGGGATTAAAAAAAATTACGTTAAAAAATCTAAAAAAAATAAAACAAAAACTTTTAATTTTTTTAATTGCAAAATGGATTTTTATTATAAAAAAATATATATATAAACACAAATCTACAGATTTAAGTATTACACGTATAGCGGGTCTAACTTGGAATGAATGGAATGCCCGTTTGGCTATGCCTTTAGTAACACAGCTACGTGAAGGTGTACATCCTTTAGTATTTCCAACCGATTTAAGTATGGAAAAGGGTATTGGTGTTGGCAATGGTGTGGGCGTTTCTAAGGATATATGTAAAATTGAACGTAAATCACCGATTAAACGACCATCCCTTTTGGCTTCACCCACACCCTCTAATAATGATTTAAACGAACAGGGGGCTACGAGTACCCCATTGAATTGTTCGTCGGCCAGTGATAAAGATAAAACACCACAAACAAGTGGCAGTGGTGGTGGTGGTGAAAAAATTAAACATTTCACCGAGGAAGAGGCTACGGTGTTAATGTTAAAAGCAGCTGCCGAAAAATCAGCTCAAGCTGCAGCGGCGGCAGCCAATAATAGTGGTAATCTCAGTGATAACAGTTATACCGATGACAATACAACCGGTAATCTAAGTGGTGGTGGTAATGGACCCGGCTCCGGGGCCGATTATCACTCAGCCTTTGGTGATGTTAGTGGCGCAACGGGTATAAGTCTTAATATTTTAAATAGTATCAATGCCATGAGCAGTCTTATAAGTGGCGGAGCTGGCGGCAATGGTGGCCTTAGTTTAGCCAGTGCTGCAGCTTTGGGTGTGGGTGGCTCTGGCAATGGTGCTGGTCATCCTTGTCCAGAGTGTGGTCGTGTTTATAAGTTAAAATCATCATTGCGTAATCATCAAAAATGGGAATGTGGCAAGGAGCCACAATTTCAATGTCCCTTCTGTGTGTATAGGGCAAAACAGAAAATGCACATCGGTCGTCATATGGAACGTATGCATAAGGAGAAATTTTTCAAAATTGAAGATTTAAAAAGTTTCACCACTGCCACTGTAGGTGCTCAAATAGCTGGTTCTAGTGTAGGTGGCAGTGGTGGTGGTGGTGTGGGAGGTGGTGGTGTTAGTGGCGATGAATCATCATCTACAGCTGTAGCTGAATTACGTCAACATTTCTCGTAAGAATTAAATAGTTTTATCATTTTTCTTTTTTTAAGCAAATGATAAACAAAAAGGCAAGATTTATATATTAATATATATTTTTTATACAATTTTATTTTATTATTATTTTTTAAATTAATTTAAATTAGTTTTAAATTATTAAGTTTAGCAAGAAAGAGAGATTTTTTTTTAATATCAGGGAATATATAAATAATTTATTTTAAAGAATGAAAAAAACACGTATTAACAACAAAGTTATACAGAAATAATTCTGTAATTCTAAACTAAATGCAAATCTTTAAAGGAATATGTATATGCTGGGAAAGCTTTTATACATATTTGTTTTATTGTAAATACACTACAATTTTTTTTATATATAAACAAATAAAACCAACAATCAGGGTTCAATAGAAAAGAAATTTCTAATCACATTATAGCTGTTATAGGAAAAAACGAAAGAAATATGTGAAATATGGAAACAAGTGTGCCAAATTTTTTAAATTATTTTTTTTTTTAAATAATAATTGTTAAACCATAATTTATTTTATATATATTTTTTTACTGTAAACAATGCCCTCAAAAGACACAAAAACTTAAAAGAAAACTATTTTTTTTTTGTTTCTTTAAAAAAAATTCAACAATTCCCTAATGCCATTTATAATTCCAGCAAATTGTTAAATTTTACACTCTTTTTTTTAATAATAAACTTATATTTATATAAATACTTTGGCATTCCTCCTTAAAACTTAAAAGACAAAACCAACAAGACCTACAATAACTTTTGTAAAATGATATTCCAATTTTTTTTAATTTAATAATATTAATTAATATTATAATTATAGCAAATAAGTTACAATTCCCTGCCCTATAAGCTAAACATACGAAAGCCGGTTTTTCGATTTATGTTCTAACAAATTCGAATTTTTATTAATTTTTCACAAAATCCACAAAAGTCACAACAAAAAGCACAACAATTTTCTTTTTCTGAAAAAAAAAAACTTTTAAATTCCATAAATTACAACCTTAAAACCTATTGAAACATAATTCTCAGAGGATATTTTTTGAAAAACTTTAAAAGCTTTTGCAACATCAAAAAAAAAAACTTATATTTAGTTTTTTTTTTCATAATATAAAGGCAATATTATAGTTTTAGTTTTAATTAATTTTTATTATCATGGCTTAAATAATTTTAATTTATTTTAATTAATCTTTAATTAAAAAAAATGAAACAAATCCTCATAAATGCAACGAATTCAAATTAAGTGAAAAATATATAAAAATATTGATAACCAATCGAGTCATTAATTGAAAGTTAGTTAAAAAATAAATAGATTTATATGTTAAATGAAAATTAATAATCAATAATTAGTTAAACTATAAAGCAAGAGCAATAGATCAGTTTAAAGTCGGAGCTTTAACTCACTTTTGTGTCTAGAGTTGTCAATGGAATCAATCTAAAGTCTAGGCTAGAGATCAATCTATTGAGTTATCCATAGATCAATCTATTGTTTAGCCTATAGATCAGTTTGTAGTATATTCTATAGTCTTGACTATAGATCAATCTACAGTTTTGACTATAGATCAGTCTATAGTCTTAACTATAGATCAGTCTATAGTCTTGACTATAGATCAGTCTATAGTCTTGACTATAGATCAGTCTATAGTTTTGACTATATATCAGTCTATAGTCTTGACTATAGATCAGTCTATACTATAGATCAGTCTTGACTATAGATCAGTCTATAGTCTTGACTATAGATCAGTCTATAGTCTTGACTACAGATCAGTCAATAATCTAGACTATCGATCAGTCTATAGTTTAGACTTTAGAACGCTCTTGACTATAGATTAATTTATAGTCTTGACAATAGACCAATCTATATTCTTAACTATAGATCAGTCTATAGTCTTGACTATTGATCGGTCTGTAGTATTGACTATTGATCGGTCTGTAGTATTGACTATAGATCAGTCTATAGTCCTAACTATAGATCAGTATATAGTCTTGATTATAGATCAGTCTATAGTCTTGAATATAGAACAGTCAATAGTCTTGAATATAGATCAGCCTATAGTCTTGACTATTGATCAGTCTGTAGTATTGACTAGATCAGTCTTGACTATAATACAGTCTATAGTATTGGCTACAGAACAGTCTATAGTCTTGACTACAAAACAGTCTGTAGTCTTGACTATAGAACACTCTGTAGTCTTGAATATAGAACAGTCTATAGTTTTGACTATAGAACAGTCTATAGTTTTAACTATAGAAAAGTCTATAGTCTTGACTATAGAACAGTCTATAGTCTTAACTATAGAAAAGTCTATAGTCTTAACTATAGAAAAGTCTATAGTCTTGACTAAAGAACAGTATATAGTATTGACTATAGAACAGTCTATAGTCTTGACAATTGAACAGTCTATAGTCTTGACTATAGAACAGTCTATAGTCTTGATTATAGAACAGTCTATAGTCTTGACTATAGAACAGTCTATAGTTTAGACTAAAGATCAGTCTATAGTCTTGGTATTTTACCGGTCTTTAGTCTTGACTATAAATCACTCTATAGTCTAGACTATAGATCAGTTACAGTCATGACTATATATCCGTTTATAGTCTTGACTAAAGATCAGTATATAGTCTTGATTATAGATCAGACTATAGTCTTGACTGTAGATCAGTCTATGGTCTTGATTACTCTATAGTCTATACTATTGATCAAGCTGCAGTCTTGACATCAGATCAGTTTATAGTCTTGATTAGTTAAACATCTGAACCACGCCTTTAAAATTCTATTCCTTCCCTGCTCTCTTTGCTCATTTGAAAGTAATATAACACAACAGCAACAACAACAACAAAAAATCAACATAAAATACCTCAAATTAATAAAAACAAATCTAAAAATTATGCTCAAATAATTAAATAAAACTAAAATTTCAAAAAATTCTATATAATTAAGCTTTAAAGCATTCCAATTTATAAAATTAACATTTAAGCAAAATTTCTTTAAAGTGCCTTTAGATAAAAATAAAAATTTAGTTTTTAAGAAAAACTTAAAAAAAAACTACAAAAAATAACGAAAAAACGACATTAACTTTAAAAAAGTCTCAAAATTAAGTTAAAACAAAATTTCGAAAAAAGCAATAATTTTCAAAAGAAAGAAATTAACTCTACAAGATACAAAAAAAAAAGAAAACTTGAAAAGTTTTAACAACAATTTCAAAAATTTTACAATATTGACTTCAAAAGTTTCTATAAACAAGCAAACACTTTTAAAGTTGTAAAAAATTCAGACGATAATTCCATTATATATATTCCAAATTATTTTTTTTACTCATAATCAAGTTTAAATTTTAAATTTAAATTAAAAAAATTGTTAATTTCACTGTTTATATTTCCAAAATTTTTTTCTACATAAAAACCAAGTCAAAATTGAATATTTTTTTGGACAAAAAACGGCTAAGCCGTTAATTATGCTCTTCTTTTATTAAACAAATTTTTCAAAATTTTTTTAAGGTCATGACCTTTTTTTTGTTACAAAAGTTTAGCTTAACCCACCCTGTCTTCCTTTTTTTTGATTATTAACTAAACTGCAAGTTTAAATTTTTCTCCTCAATTTTTTTCCCCATTTTCAAGATTTGAAGCGCATAATTTTTGTTTTACATTTTGACTTGACAAAATTTGCTCTAAACAAATTAAAAATTTGTTTTAATTTATATCACAAAAATTTTTGTTCTTAAAAAAGTTTTTTTTTAATTTCTAAAAGATTTATTTTTTTTTTATAATATTAATTATTTAAAAGAAAGCCATACATATTTATAATTTTAAGAAATACAAGTTTTAGTTAAGTTAATTAAAAAAAATTAAATAATTAAAAAAAATTTAAAAAAAACAACATAATGAAAAACAAAACCTCAGGTACTTAGTTTGTGTTAAAGAAATTTAAATATTTTATATACAACATATTTATATATAACTTTTATTATTCACAAAAATTCCCTTAAGAAAATAATTTCCCTAAATCTTATTTATTAAAATATTTATAATTATTATTTTTTTTATATTTATACAAATTCCATATAAACAAAAAGCTGTGCTTTTGTTTTTGCATAGAAAAGAAAACATTTTTCTCAATATTTTATATATTTTTTTTTACAAAAAAAGTGTGTGCTGGTAAAGGTTTAAGGCAAAGGAAAATAAGGAGGAAGTGGGAGTAGTAGTAGGGAATTTATCCCAATTAGGAGTAAGTTAGGGACATTTTTTTCCACATTACTTAACATCACATTATGTATTTCTGATCCTAAGAAAGGATATTTGTTCAGACTTGTTTTTAAGACTTTTGACAGTTTGTTCCTAATGAGGATACTTGTTCAGATTTTTAAAACTTTAAACAGTTTTAGGTTCCTTAACTGAAAATTTGAAATATTTTCATATTATGATTTTCTAAACCTTTTAGTGAATGAAAAGTTTGCGGGACATTCGCCATAGCAAATGTTCTTAATTGCTTTACGAAAGCATTGAAATTATAGATTGAAGGCTAGACCATAGACTAGACTAAAGCCTGGACTATATACTAAATTGTAGAATAGACTAGACTTTAGGCTTTATTCTAGAATATATACTAGATTATATACTATTGTAGACTATAGACTACATTATAGACTTGACTATAGACTACACCATCGACTAAACTATAGACTAGACTAGATGAAAGAGATCTCTTTTAGTCTATAATGTGTAGTTCAATCTATATTATAGTCTGCAGTCTAGACTATAGATTAGTTTATAGATTAGGTTATAGTTTAGTCTAATCTATAGCTCGGACTACGTGCAAGACTATAATTTAGACTATACTATTGACTAAACTATAGATTATTAAATGAACTATATATTAACTTATAGCCTATTCTAGAGACTACACTATAGACTTAACTATATATAAGGCTATAGTCTTGATTAGACTATACACTATACTATAGATTAAACTAGTTTATATTGTATACTAGAGGCTAGACTATAGAGTAAAATGTAGACTAGACAAAAGAATAGTCTATTCTAAGGACTAGACTATAGATTTGTCTATAGACTAGACTATATTAGAGATTAAACTAGTTTATATCCTATACTAGAGGCTAGACTATAAATTGGACTATAGACTAGACAAAAGAAGAGACTGTACTTAGGACTAGACTATAAATTGAACTATAGACTAGACTATAGACTAGACTGTAGACAAGACTATAGACTAGACTATAGACTAGACTATAGACTAGACTATAGACTAGACTATAGACTAGACTATAGACTAGACTATAGACTAGACTATAGACTATAGACTAGACTATAGACTAGACTATAGACTATAGACTAGACTATAGACTAGACTATAGACTAGACTATAGACTAGACTAGACTAAAGACCAGGCTATAGACTAGACTATATAATTTAAACTATACAATAGTCCAGACTATAGACTAGTCTAAAGACTAGGCTCTAAACTAACCCATAGTCTAAACTACAGCCTATAATGTAAACTAAACTAAACATTAGACTAAAGAGTTTACTTTAAAACTTCTCTCCTAACATTCCATACTTTCCTTCCTTCTCTCTCTTTGTACTTTGCAAATCTCTTACCTTAAGCACAACGAAATTTTTTGATCAACCAACACGTCACAAAAATACATAGTTTTCAAATAATTTTTATTTTTTTAATATATACAATATACAAACAGAATATATTTAAAATAATTTAATTTTTTTTATATATATACATATAAAATATTTATTTATTAAAACAAAAATAGCCCTTAATTTATTATTATTTAAATAATTTTTTCTCTTAGGAACTGCAACTTTTTTTAAACATTCCACTTAAAAAAAAAAAACACAAAAGAAAATTAATTTTTAAAAATTAAATAATTTTCTTGACACAAAAATAAAATAGTATTTTTTTCTCCCAGACAATAGTTCAAATAATGTTTAAAATAATTAAAACAATTATATACATAATATACTCTCTTTAATTTTTATTTTTTTCATTTATAAAGTTTAAATATAATTTTTTTGTTATAATTTTTTTAAATAATTGTAATTGGTTCTAATTGGTGTTGGGCTTACAAAAACAAAACAAAAAACATTTTTTTATAACTATATATATTTAAAATAATGTAATTTTAAAAATAAATAAACTTAAAAAATATAATTAAAACAAAAAATTTTTTTTGCTAAAATTTTAACAAAAATTCTTTTAATTTGTTTTTTTTTTAATTTAATTAAATAAAATATTTAAAAAAAATACTCATACCACAAAAAAACAACAACAACAATCTTTAGTAAAATAAGTTTTTTTAATATTTTTTCCTCTCCCCTTATATATTTTTTTATTATTATTATACTTATTATTAATTTTTATATGTAAAAATGTAAAAACAAAAATCCTCCCCCCAAAAAAATTTATTATTGTATAATAAAGTTATAAAAAAAAACAAAAACAAAAAACTTTGAAAAATTTGTATTAATTGTTAAAACAAAATAAGCGTTTAGACTTTTTATAATTTCATTTTTTTATAATTTGTGTTTAGCTTTACTTTTCTTTTATAATTTTAATTTTTTTTTGTAGCAATTTAGTTCTTTTTTTTTTCTTTTGTTACCACACAAAACAAAAACATCACCTATACACTATTTTTATACTTTTTTTGGTTTAAAAGTAAGTAAAACTTCAATTTTCTTTTTAATATTTTAATTAAAAAAAATTTTTTTTGTTAAATTTCAATTTGCTTTTTATTTTTCTTTATTTGTTTTTATTTTTTCTCAATGTCCCTTTTTTATTTAAATCAAAAACTAAAAAAAAACTGTTACTCTCTCTTTAAACTCTTAAACTCGAAAATAAATGCTCTTCAACTAAAGTAATTTGAAATTTTTCAAATAAAATTCAAACATTGCTCTCTTAAATAAACATTAAATAAATCCTTTTAAATCCTTTTATCTCTTATCTTTTACTAATTTCTTTTCTTTTTTTCTCTTCACCTTTTCTAGATAATTTACAAAATGATGCCATTAATCAAGGTCTTACTACGAATACAACAACATCAGCTTCTGCCCAGCAAGAGTCTCGTATACGTGTACGCAACTGGTTAATGTTGGCGGATCAATCGATTTTGGAAAAGAATTATAATGATGGCAGCTCTGGTGGTGAGTTGTGCGAATTGTTTTTGAAGTTCTTTTAAAGTCTTGTTTTTATTAATTATTTCTAAATATTTTTTTATTGATTTTTAAACTTTTTCTTTTAGTTATAAGTTGATTTTATTTAAAAATTAAAAAAAAAATGCCCGTTAACGTTCAGAATTCATATTCTAATCAAATAGACTAGAGAATGTCTGCTTTTAGCACTATAAACATATATCATGATATGAAGAGAGAGTGAATCCTTTAAAAACAGATATCGGCAAACAGCTCTCTCATAAGTTATCTAGCTCGCACATAAATTATCATTTGTCTCTTAGCAAAGTAATTAGAGTTCTTGTACTTTAATCATATATACTCTTAATAATTAAAAGGAGAACCTAGAAATCTTTTGTAAAGTAATCAGCAAAGAGCTCTCTTTATTTTCGTCTGTATTCACACTTGTAAAGAAAATGAACTAAATCAATTAGAAAGAATCATTTTTACTTTACTATCGATAGCTGTTTTTTACACTCTTAGCAGATATGCAACTTAAAAAGAGGAATTAAACATTGACTTGAACACATATATCGACAAAAAGCTCTCTTGTGAATTCTTTTGATTTTCTAGCTTATTTAAAAGCTCCTTATTACTCTATGACAATTTGTGCTTAAAAAATTGGTTTAAGAAAGTCTGAAACGATCTGTGTGTGGTCTTAGATAGATTCGTTTAAAAAGCTTTATTATTTTTGTAAAGCTTCGTATATAAGAGAGAGAGAGAGAGATAAAATGAATAAGATTTCTCTCTTTTCACTGCCGCTGTCTGCTCTCAAAATTCAAAATAAAGAAAACTAAAGCGTTCTGCAGTTCCGAAAAGAACGATATTTTGAAATATTTTATCAATGTGAGAACAGTAAATATAAAACCTCTTTTCCGATATTTGAAAAGCAAGGTTATAGTTTAAAGAGAACCATGACTCTCTAAGTGTTATTGATAAAAAGCTCAACAATAAAAGCTTACAAATTAGAAAAAAAACAAACAAATGAATCAAAATCCCACATTTTCACTTTTCTTCGATTCCGTCTTTAAAAATTCAAAGTAAAAAAGTCTATAGCCAATTCTCTTGCCTTCTCGCTTTTGTAAGCTCTCTATTATATAAATAATAAACATGAACGTGATCACAGAGCAATTTTAATACTCTTTGCCGTTTGCTGCTTTAACATTTGAAGCAGATAAGAACTATTTTCAATAATCTATAAGTTTTTTCACTCTTATTGGTTATAGTCTCAAAATAGATGCTAAAATTGTACGACATCTGGATTAAAAAGCTCTGTCGCGACCTCTTAAAGTTTTGTGTAGAGAAAAAGCTTGTTAAAAAGCTAAATAGAGAATTCTGCAGAATTCAATGCCGTTACGTGTTTTTACTGATCGATAAAACACTGAATTTAAAACAGATATGAAAAGTGCTCTTTCGTAATCTCTTATAGTTTCAGGCCTAAGTAATCTCTCACCTAATTGTTTCTCACTCTTAGCCGATGACTGCTTTAGAATTGCGACATAGAGAAGAAGTTTAGAGCTTTATTTCTGCTCCATATTTATTGGTAAAACTTGAGCAAAAAAAAAAAAAAACAGATTCTTGAGTTTTTGAAACATTTTAAAAAAAGCTAAAAGCTTTTATTTTAGTACTTAAAATCAAGAAATCCAGATCTGGCATTCTACGAAATTTATGTATATTTTTTTAAGTTAATTTTAATTTATATCTTCTTAATTACTTATTTTTAAGTTTATAATTTAATTAAATTTTCTTCTCTTTCAGTTTTATCATTTGTTTTTGTAAAAATTATATATTTTTTTCTAATAATTTTTTTTTACAGTTTTTCCTTTTATTTTTCCCCACCAAAAAAAAAGTATTCTACAAAATTTTCTTTGTTTTTTTTATTTTCTACACTTTCTTAACTTCTGCTGTTTTGTTTTGGTTTCATCTTTTGTTAACTTCCAACCAAAAGATCTTTAATTCAAATCCAAAAATTACCATGATAATATGAAATTAACTTTAATTTTCTTTTCCCCCTTTTTTAATAAATTCTCTTTTCACGCTTCAAAATATGAAAAATAAAATAAAAAACAAAATTACTACAACAAAAACTAAAACTAACAAAATATTGCTAATAATTACTAATAATTAGTAGAACAACAATTAACCAAGAATAACAACAATACCCTGATAACGTCCAATTCAAATGCTACTAATAATAACAACAACAACAACACTACTACCACCACTGGTTTAGTTGTTAATCCCTCGACAAATGCTGTTAACGCAACCACTACTAATACAAATCTTAACCTAACCACACAAAATACACCCACAATACAACGTATTGGCAGCATTGGACGTACCACCATTACTTGTATTACCCCGGCTGGTGGCGATGCTACTGCCACTAATCCTCAAGCTGCTTTGGCTGCTGCCGGTGTTGAATTGGATGCTGTGGACGATAATAATAGCATGACTGAGGTGGTGGTTAAAATTGAAAATTCCGCCACTTCCTCGCAAGATGAAGATGAGGAAATGCCCGATGAGGGTGATGATGCCCCCACCACTGAAACCAATGAAGAAGATGAGGAAACTGATATGAACTATGATGATATTAAACTCTCTAGTCCCATGATGTGGGCCATTGATAGTGTTAAAATCGAACAGGAAGAGGAATTTGAAGATATTTTAACCGCTGGCTTTGATAACACCACCACTTCATTGGACAATGATGATGAATTCTTACAAACTGTACCTTCTGTTACCATGGGCAATATGTCGGGCGATATGGACATGCAAAAGAATCGTGTTTTGGTGGCAAAGAAACGTGTCTCGTTGGAAACTCTTAAATCACTTAATAAACATCCGGGTAAAAATCAATCGTATGTTACACAAATCGAACTGCAAGATCCACAAGAGCTGCTGGAGAAACATCAACATTTCCAAAAGTTACGTTTGCAGCCCAATCAGCCAGTGCAAATTAAGTTACGCTCCATACCAGCCACCATAACTAGTATACAACCTAAAATGGCGGGATCCGTAGCTCCTCCACTTGCTCCCTTATCCACTTTAAAAGCTGGCGGTATGTCTGACATGAAACCAGGATCTTCAAATTCTAATGTCGAATTCAAATCTACCATTTCCGAGGATAGACGTTATCGTATGATTACCCAAAATCAACGTACCCGTAAAGAATCCTTAGAACATTCCGAGGATATGATCTACAATGCAGACATTGAAAAACCCTGGGTATGTCGCAACTGTAATCGCAATTACAAATGGAAGAACAGTCTTAAGTGTCATTTGAAAAATGAATGCGGTCAACCGCCACGTTATTTCTGCAGTAAACTTTGTGGTTATGCCACCAATGTTCACAGTAATCTCAAACGTCACATGAATACCAAATGTCGTGAACGTACCGAAGAAGATAATCAAATGCTATTGCAACAGGTTCAAGTCCAACAGCCACAATTGGTGCATCAAACCAAATCATTAACCAACACCACCAATACCAATGCAACGATAACAACAACCTCAAATTGTGGCAATATCAATACTATTTCAGCCGCAGGAACTCTTCTACCAACAGCAACCAATAATAATGGCATCACTGGCATTACATCGAGCAACAACAATAATAATAACAACAACAACACCACCACCTCTACTACATCCACTTATACTTTGGTCTTTCAGAAGAGCGAATAGAAATTGGAAAATTTGAGGGAGAAAGTTATACAATTATTATATGACAAAACTTTAGAGAGCACTAGTCGTGACAGTTATTTTGTGCCGGAGGAATCAATGGCCGAAGATAATGATCATAACTGAGTAATAGTAGTAATGCCGTTACGACACTGAGTATGTATGGTCAAAAACTGAGTAAAATGTTATAACGTTAAGTTTTAAAGAAATAATAGAAAAAGTTTTAATTGACTTTTTTTGTCCGCTCTCACTGTACTCCCTCAATTAAAGTGAGAAATTTTCAGTGCAATTTTTATTTTTGTTTTATTAAAGAAAATGTGTGAATTTTTTGTTTAAAATTTTAGATTTTTTTGTTAAAATTTCTTTGTTAGTTTTTAAATGTTTGATCACTTTCTAAAATAACGCTTAAAACTATAACGATTAACGTTTGAATTAGTTTCGACAAGACCAGAAGGTCTCTTTATAATATAAGTATAGACTTTCTATAGACTTCGTAAATCAGATCAGTTTTATTAATACAAATCAAGTACGAATCTGTCAAGTTTGACATACATTTTTGAAAATTTTCAAATTATTTTGAAAAGTATAACAGTTTTTTTTTATATTTCCTACGTTCTGCATGTTAAAAAGAATCAAATTTGTTATTACAAAACTGTTACACAGAATTTTTAAGAATTTTTTATGATTTGTAAGTTATTCGTATTCGCATTAATCCAGATCAGTTTTATTAATACAAATCAAGTACGAATCTGTCAAGTTTGAAATACTTTTTTTTTTTTGAAAATTTTCAAATTGTTATAAAACGTATAACAGTTTTATATATTTCTTTTTATAAATCCTTAAGATTTAAAACAGTATTTTTTTAAAAATTTTAAAAAAAATCAAGTAGTTTCAAATAATTTTCAATATTTGTAGTTATTTCAGCTTTATAACTGCAAATGTTAATTTAATTTATAAGAAAAAAGTTTAAAACTGTTATACTTGTATAACAGTTGTTGGCAGAAAGCTTAATTATAACAAATTTAAACATTTGCATGAATATTTCGAAAATGTGATAGTTTTTTTTTCAAATTTTCAACAATTTGTTAAAGATTTTTAACTTAAAAAACTGTTATACTGGTTTATTTGCCTAAAAGCTGTTATTTTTTATAACAAATATATTTAAAACATATTAAAAAGAACAATTCTATCATGTCAAGTTATTTACTGTAAAAAATTTTCAATTTTCTAACACTTTTGAAAACTGTTATACTGGTATAACAGTTATTTCATGTAGATGAATTGTTTAGAATCGTAACTGGCCTATTTTGTTTACAAATTCTTTATAAATTTTTAACATTTCAAGTAGTTTTAAATTTTGTCTTTTTCTGTTATATTTTTATAACAGTTTTTCGAAAACAATCCTTATTATAACAATTTAAATATTCTAAGTTATTTTATGGGGAATATGTTAAAGATTTGAACTATTTAAAACAATTTTGAAACTGTTATACCGGTTTATACTGACTAACTATAAAAAAATATAACAGTTTTCTATTTAACATATTTTTATTAAAATTATCAACTTAAACATTTCAAATTATTTTCAATTTTGCCATTTTTAAACTGTTATATTTTTATAACAGTTATATTGAAAAAAAATAATTAGAACAGTTTAAACTTTAGAAGAAGCATTTAAAGAAATATGTTAAAGATTTCAACTATTTACAATGATTTGAAAACTGTTATACTGATGTGTTTTGTCAAAAACTTTTATATTTGTATAACAGTTTCTTAGAAAAATCCTTAATTATAGCAATTTAAACATATGTAGCTTTGTATAAATTAGTGTGTTACCATTTATAACAGTTTGAAAACTGTTATACTCTTGTAATAGTCGATTTTAACAAGCTGTTTTATTTAGAAAACTTCAAAAACATAATTTTATTGACATTTCTTTAAAAAAAAATTCCAAACTGTTATACTAGTATAACAGTTATTTAAAAAAAAACTTATTTCTAACATTTCATTCGTTTGAACATGTTTTTGAAGGTATGTATATCTTAAAGATTATGACTATTTACAACGATTTTAAAACTGTTATACTGATTTATAAAGCAAAAACAAACATTATATTTGTATGACAGTTTCTTACAAAGAACCCTATCTATAGCAACTAAAGCATGTCTAGCTTTATATATAGTAGTATGTGACCATTTATAACAGTTTAATAACTGTTATACTCTTGTAATAGTCAATTTTAACAAGCTGATTAATTTAGAAAACTTTAAAAACATAATTTTATTGAAATTTCTTTAAAAAAATTCCAAACTGTTATACTAGTATAACAGTTATTCAAACAAACCAAATTGCTAATATTTCTTTAATTTAATGTTATTTTTTAAGAAAAGATTTTAAATATTTGCAATAATTTTAAAACTGTTATACTGATTTGTACCGTCAAAAATCTTTAGAAAAATCCTTAATTATAGCAATTGAAGCATTTTTAGCTTTACATAAAGTAGTACCAGTTTGAAAACTTTTCATACTCTTTTTAAACTGTTATACTAGTATAACAGTTATTTAAACAATTGTAATTTTTAATATTTCTTTATAAATTGAAAACATTTTAAAATGTTTTATATTTTAGTTGTTTTTTTCTTGATTTTTTTTTTACTTTATGGACTTTTTGTTATTGCTATAACAGTTATGGTATTAAAACTGAATGTTGAAGTTTTTTTTTAATTTTTATTAAAAATTCTTTAAAGAATTTTATTATTTTTTGAAATTTTAAGAATTTTTTCTTTTTTTTCACACATTTTCTTATTTTTTTTTTTAATTTTTATTAATTATTTAATAATGATCTCATATATATATTTTTAAACACAAGCAAGCCATTTATGTAATTTTCTAGTCAGAAACAAAGAATTTTTTTTCTTAGAATTTAATTTTTAAATTAGCATTAGCAAAGACAGAAAGATATTATTAAAAGTAAAAACTTATTTGTATTTAATTATTATTATTATTTTTTTTAAATTTAAGTTATTTTTATGGTATAAAAAGAAACAAAAATATATTTAATTAATATATATAAATATATATTTACAAAATGAAAATACATTTATAACTTAATATTTATAAAGCAAAAAAAAATTAAAAATATAAAAACTAAACTCTAGTCAATAAAAGATTTTCTTTTTTTAATTTTAAAAATTTGTAAGCAACTTCTAAAGCTTTTAATTTATATTTTTTTATAAATATATAAAATTAAAGAAAAAGATTTAAAGCTGTAAAAACAAATCTTAAGCTTGAAAGAAAAATTTAAAAAATCAAACAAAAAAATTATTATAATAAACAAAAAAATCTAAAAAAAATGTTATATATTTTAGATTTTTATTTATTTTAAATTAAACATTTTTTTTAATGGAAAGTTTGTTTTTTTAAACTTTTTTAATTTTATTTTAATTTAATTTAAATTTTTTTTAATTTAATTTTTAATTTTTTTTTATTTTTTTATTTTATTTGTTTTTTTTTGTTTTATTTTGTTTTTAAAATTGTTAAAAAAAACTTTTATTATTTATTATAAAAACAAAAGAAATTACCCAAAAATTAAAAAAAAGTCATGCTAGTCAATGTTTTTAAAAGAAAAATATAAATATTTTTTTATATTTTAGAAAATTAATAAAAAAAAATAATTTTATTTATAAAATATAATCTATTTATATAAAATTTTGTGTTAATTATAAATTTAATTTAAATTTAAAAATTATTTATATATAAAAAAAGTTTAGTCAAAAAAAAAAACTTGAAATTTTTTGAAAAAAATTTTTTTTTATTTAAAAAAATTTTTTAAAATTCATTAGCAAAAAACAATTATAATAATAATAATTACAACAAACTTAAAAATTTGGGCAATATAATGTAAAATATTTAAAATTTTTTTTTAACCAGAAAAAAAAACTTATGAATTATTAAAGAAAATATTAAAAATGCAAACAACCAACAAAACAACACAATAAATTAATATTATAAATATTACATGTGTATTCTAGTCTAAAATAAAACCAACAAAAAAACACTTTACACTTAAAAAATAAAACCAAAAAAAAAAAAAAAAAATTCTAACACTTACTCTAACAAAGAAAAGAAAAAATTACACAATATTGAAAAAAGAAAACAATTTTTTGAATTATTAATTAATTAATTAATTAAATAAATAAATAAATAAATATAAATTAATATGTAAAATATATTAAAAGAAATATTAAAAAAAAAAACAACAACAAAAAAGACTTTTTATTTCAAAAAAAGAAAAAAATACACAAAACATCATATCATCACATCACACTCTCCACATCCTAGACATTTTTACCAAAAAATACATTTTGAAATCTTTAAAACATTTCCTCTTAACCTCTGTTCCTTTACCTTTCCTATTCCTTTCCTTTTTCCTATTTTTCCTTTTTTTCTATTTTCCCCCTTTTTCTTTAAAAGAAATTTTTTAAGAATAATTTTTACTAACCAATTTTTTCTTTTAGGTGTCTTCGAATTGAATCCCTGTTCCATTCGAGCCTGTGCTAGAGGACGTGGTTTTCTTTCAAGCACCTTTAATATAAAAAAAAACGTTTTCAAAATCGTAGACTTGTTTATGTGTGTGTGTGTGTATGTATATTATTACAAATTAGTTCTGGGTTTAAACGTAGCGTAAACTTAGAGAACCTCTACTACTACAACTACAACCGGTTGGCTCT
Source organism: Lucilia cuprina (assembly GCF_022045245.1). Classification (NCBI taxonomy): domain Eukaryota; kingdom Metazoa; phylum Arthropoda; class Insecta; order Diptera; family Calliphoridae; genus Lucilia; species Lucilia cuprina. The sequence continues at coordinate 49,284,942 of NC_060954.1, forward strand.
TCATCTTTAAAAACAACGTAAAATTTTAATTTATTTTTAAAAGTAAAACTTTTTAATAAATTTCTTTTCTTTTTATTTCTTTTTATTTTCAATTTTTTCTTAAAGTGTTTCAAAGTAATGCATGCCTTTTCTTGTTAACTACCCGACTAGCTAGTAAACAAAAATGAAACCCTGTACTCTACTCTAAAGGATTTTATTTAGGAAAAAATACAAAAACTAATTTTTTTTTCTTGTGTACAACTTTTAAACTTTATTATTGTGTAAATTGTAATATTTTGTGAAAAAAATACTTTATAAAATCTATTTTGGTAGTTAATTTTTTTGTATTAAAATTTTTTGTTTGTTTTTATTTTATAATAATTTTGTTTTTTTTTTATATTTTACAGCATTTAATTTTTTTTTTTTTTGAATTTTTATAAATTTTGTTTTTTTCCCTCTTTTTGAAAGAAACGGAACGTAACACTTGGATTGTATTGGCTTTAACCTTGTGAAAACAATTTTGTCAAAATTTCTTTATTTTTTCAAATTTTATGCTGTTTCCGGTTCTTTTTCTTAAAAACAACAAAAATCCACTTAAATAAACTTCTATTATTTTATTTTAAAAAAACTTTTCTACAGGTAAATTTTATACATATTTTTTTTTTAACAATTTTCTTTTAGTAGTTATAAATTTTTTATTTTAAAAAAATAGCTTAAATCTAGAAACAACAAAAAAAGAATTTATTATAAATTTTAAGTGCATGCGTATTTAATTTATATATTTTGTTTAATTTTTTCGAAAAAAAATAGTAAATATTTCCAATAATTATTTAACCAATTCACATGAGCTGGTGTATTGTTGTATGTTGTATGTTGTATATTGTATTTTTGTATTATTGTTTTGTTAATATTACAAAAAAACAAAACTATAAGGAAACAAATTACAACTTTACAAAGCTTTTTGTGAATAACACAATTGTAAAGTTTTTCGATTTAGAAATATTCAAAACTTTAGCAAATTTCTTTAAAACAAAGTTGTAAACCAATTTCTAAACTTTATAGATTTACGGCCTTATTTATAAACATTTTATCACCGATTCAATCGAACAAATTTCATCATTTGTCCTATAAACATTTGATAAAATGTTTATGAATAAGAAAATTCAATTAATAGATAGATTTTTTCTTAAATTAGAAAATTTTCAGTTCAAAAACTACGGCAAAGAGTTATGAATATAACTCTCAAAACAATACGTTCCAAATTTCAATCTAACTCAATTAAGTAGAATAACATTAAAATAAGGACTTGTTACAATTTCCTTAATCAATTACTTCAAAACTTGTGAGTTAAATTGCTGAAGTTTACAAGTAGCCCGAGTCCTAGCAAAAACATAACATTCTAATACACAAATTTCAATATTCTTATTATTCAAAATATCATTACAATTTGGAAAAAATTGTAATGACCTCTAAATGAGAGTTGAATTCGATCCAGAAATATATTCAAGTGATATTCAAGTTTAAAATCAAGTTAAAAGTCAAGAAAAGCTTTAAAAACTTGCCAAAATTCTAGAACTAAAGTAAACATTTCTAAAGGTTTAAGTCCATGCTGAAACTAAATTAGATTTTAAATTTTTTTCACAATTTCGTTATGTGTCATACATTTTGAGACATTATAAAAGAGTGAAAACACTTTTACATATAAAAATTCCTTATGCCATTATGAAAGTCCTTTTCGTGGAATTTAAAATAAAATTTAAAACTCTCTTATATCTTGTTTCCTTTTAAAGATATCTTAAAATATACCAATCGGCTCAGAATCCCATTCTGAGTCGATTTAGCTATGTCCGTCCGTCTGTCTATTCATGTAAACCTTGTGAGCATTTTTCAGGTCTCAATTTTCAATAGAATTTGATGAAATACTCTTCTTTTAGTCCAAGGACAAAAACTATTGAAATTGGTCCTTTATTTGGACTAACCCCCCCAGGAGGATAGGTGCACATTTATCTCTACTCCCCTATGAGCAAACTTCTCTGATTTTTTCATAGCAAACTTCTTGAAAGCATTACTAATAGATTTGTTTAAGATTTCCATCTCGGAGATAGTGGGGGTCTTTAGAAAATAGTATTTAATAAACAAAAATATAATAAAAAAGGTCTGCTGGGGTCAGCTTTGGATTTAGAGTATTTCAGTCCTTTAGAAAAGTTATTTTATTCTCTGGATTCGACAAAGAGTCAATGTGTGGGTAAAAGGCATTGAATTCCACTCAAGTTTTAGCCCATCTAACTGGTTCAAATACGTCTTTAGTTTCAAACGTGAGCGAAGTCTTTACTTAAGTGTCCGCCTTATACACGATTACGGAGACAATCGTAACATTACAGTCCCCAAGTAATATATAGAGTGGACACTTAAATGAAACAAACTTAAGTGAAAAATGATCATTGGTTAGCATTATGTATGTCGCTTTAAAATTGACTTTAAAAACGATAACGAAGAATGTTGTCACTTAAGTGTGCCCAAGTAATGCAGAGAGTAGACACTTAAGAAAACAAACTTATGTAAAGCATGTTCATTATCGTGTATTCGTCGCCTTTGACTAGCTTTCTGAAAGTCTCAATAAAATGGACTTAATAAACGATAACGCAGAAAGTTTTCACTTAAGTGTGCCCAAGTAATGCAGAGAGTAGACACATAAAAAAAAAAAACTAACTAAGGTGAAAAATGTTCATTATCGTGCATTACGACTCCTTTGAAGAGCTTTGTCTGAATGTCTCTTTAAAATGGACTTTATAAACAATAACGCAGAAAGTTGTCACTTAATTAGTGCATCACAGAGTCCATTTATAGGTTTTTTTAATTTTCAAAATTTTTGTCAAACCAAATCGATATTTTTATAAATTATATATATTTATAATTATTTATATATTTTATATATATATATTTTTATAAATATTATAAATATATTTATATATTTTTATAAATTATATATACATAAAATATTTAGAGAAAAACTATTTAAAAATTATCTACTTAATGTGAAACGAAGAAAATTATAAAGAAACGTAACATTTTGAATAAAAAAATGCATCATTTGTCCAATTCACAATCTACGTTGTAGCGTTGTAACGGCATACAACATTACAACGTCGATAGTGAATAAGGCAAATATCTTAATAATTATAATCATAATGAAGAATGCTAGAAATTATAATCTATAACTTAGATGATGTCAACTTTATTTTAAATAGTTTTTATTTAATTTTCTATAAAATTTTAATATGTTTATAAAATTTTTTACTGGATTATATTAAAATAAGACAAAAAATCGACTACGACTTAAGATATACAATTGCTTGTGATCAAAATTAAAGCAATTTGTATGAAATGTCAAGTCGAATATAAAATATGAATTTATGTTAAAAGAAAAATTCATTTAAAAGTGGATTTTTGAAAAAAACATGAATTTAAAGAAAATTTATATTATTAGTTTAAGTTTGTATAACCTACACCATACTTAAGGTACAACAAACGTATCAGAATCAAATACAGAACAAATTTAGACAAGTCCGTTTGTTTGTCTGTTCATTTATAAACTTGTATAGTTTTTCTCAAATTCTCATACAACTGGATCCTACGATTTGAGTTAATTAAGTTTTATATATAAGTTATACGATTTTTGTAACTCGGTTTTTGTAACTCGGTTTATAATTGACCATAGACCCCTTACAAAGTCTCTTTTCGTAACGATTCATTTTATATTTGTTCTTTAATACTTATAAGGATTAGTCTTTATTTGATTCTAGCCTCTAGACCTATTCTGATATTTGGTGTAGGCTATCATATTGTCGGTCATGATCGACTTTAATTTCTTACTTGTTTAACTTTGACAATACTTCTCATCTCGTTTTATGTTAATTAAATCAAATTAGCACATAATCAGACTCTTAAACATCAATCAAAAATTTTCAGTTCTTATGGTTTTTAATATTCAAATTAAATTTGTTTTATACCATTATATGGTCCACTGTTATAGAAAACTTAGGGCGAAAAGTGAGTAGTATCAAGTTCCAAACTATAAGGTAAAACTAGAAGTACTTTTATAAAGTTGTTATCTTTAGTTCGTTATCTGATAAAACCTATTACTCAGATTCTAAACACTAGAAAAGTTGCAAAATGTTGATCTACTGTTTCTAGCTCTTTTTTATCTTCAGACAATTCAACCCAATTTCCTATTGGTCCACTGTAATAGAAAGAAATGAGAAATAATAAGTTTCCAACAATATGGTGAAACTAATAGTACTTTTGGGAGCTCATATAGCTCACAGTTATAGAAAACTTTGGGGGGCAAGTGAGAGATGTTCAGTTCCAAACAAAAAGTTCATTTGAAAAGTTATCTATAGCTCATTATCTGATAAAACCTATGACTCAGATTCTGAACACTTGCTCTACTGTTTCTAGCTGCTCTTCAAAGTTTTACCGCCTTAGTTCCCTGAGAAACCTTCAACTGCCGCAGCAAAAATTAAACGAAGTACTTCCAAAAACTAACATTTATCACCACTTTAAAAGTAGCAATTTTGTTTATCTTCTGTGAAAGTAATGTTTATAGACTTTCAAAGAAGCGAAAAGAATCCATATTTTTGAAATTGTTTGCATTAAACCAATTTCACTGCCTAATAATTTCCAAAAAAAAAAAACAAAACATAAAAATTACTTCCTTAGAATGACGTCAGATGTTGTGAATTTGGAATCAAATAAAAAGAAAATCCCTTCTAAGACAAGCCTGTGATAAAATCATCACTTCATTTCAGGCTTTTTTTCAGTACTTCTACGGAGTAAATTATACTTCTTTTTCGCTTCTTTGTAAGTTCTTTTTTTTTGCTGGGTTGATAGTGACACTTGTAACTCCTACTGAAAACCTTATACTCTTTATTTTTAATCCTAACAGAACTCTTAATTCTGCCTTTAAACCAGCCTTCTATGTCAAAAAGAAATAGAAAATTTTTTCTATCTCGACTATGATAGTTCAGATTTGAGATATATCTTGTTAAATTATAACCTCTCTTTATAATTTGTCTGTTAGTTTGATAGGAGGATGTATACATCTAAGCATCAATCGTGCATGTTGTAAGCTCCATAACCAGTGCCTCGGGTGGGAATAGAACCCACCATCTCCGGTCTAGAGGTCTTGAACACTAACCACTAACCTACAGGAGGCCACAAGCTATCTTTATACAATATATATTATTCCTTCTCAATATACATATTATTCACCCCTATCGCCAATTACAATTTCACGTGAAATATGTTCCCTTTTTAGTTCATGTTCATGTCATGTCAAAAAATTTCCCTCTTGTGAATTTGTTGATGGATTTTTGTAAATAATAAACAGCTGTTCCATACAAAATCAACTATTGTGAATGAATTGTTTACAACAATTTCACAATAGCAATTTTCTTTTCGAGGGAAATGATAATTTCAAGGGAACAACATTTTCACTTTGGCGTATATATTGGCGTATATATATATATATATATATATATATATATTATATATATATATATATATAATATATATATATATATAATATATATATATATATATAATATATATATATATATATATATATATATATATATATATATATATATATATATATATATATATATATATATATATATATATATATATATATATATATATATATATATATATATATATATAATATATATATATCAAACATAGGTTTTGTTATATTAAAAATTTAGTAAAAATCATAGGAACCTATGTTATTTTTGAAACGACTTTGTTGATTTTCAATAGCAAACTTCTTGAAAGTATTTCGTTTAAAATTATTAAATTATTAAACCAAATATAACAGGGATCTCAGAAAATAGTTTTCACTAAAACTAAAGATATATTTTTAAAAAATCAGCGTTAATTAAATTTGCTGATTTTTGATAAAATGATTGTAGATTTTCTTGCTCATGTTTGACAGATCTAAGGTTTTCAATAAATCTAACGACATAGAAATCGACAGACAAATGGACAACTAAATCTAAAGGGAATCAGAATTTGAGAAAGTTACAAACTTATATACATATATAAACTTTTCACAAAGTTGATCAGTTATAAGAACATATTTTGTTTTTGTGCTTTTTTTTGAAATATATGTTTTAGTTTTTTTGTTTCAAATTCTTTTAGAAGGACCATTTTTTTTAAATATAAAACTTAACAAATTATGTAAAACTTATATGATATAATAAAATAGTATTCCCTGTATTTATAACAAATAAAACCTAAATAGAAAGTTTTGTTTTGAAAAAAAAATCTAAATAAATAATAAAGTTTTATTACTTCAAACTGTATTCATTATAAACTTCATTCTTATTGTCACTAACAATTGTCACAGATTTATGTTTTGTTAAAAAAAACTCTATTAAAAATGGCTTTTAATAACATTTTCAAAAAAACACATAAGAAAAATATTGAAAATCAAATGAAACATCTCCCAGCAAAGCACAAAACAAAACGAAACCACACTCTAATCATGAACAATCATTATAATATCAAACAGACGACACCAACCACCCCTACTCCCCAAAAAAAAAAAAAAAACAAAGTCACTTAAATCACTTCATAAAAAAACTATTATTTATAAAAATAAAAAAATAAGATAAAAAAACTCAGCAATATTTTTAAATTAAAATGTTTTTCAAAAAGAAAAGAAAATTTAACAATTTTGTTTTTAAGTTGAAACCGTTTTGTTCTTAAATCAATTCCCTAACGTTGTCAAAACTTGAAAGTTATTAAAAATTTTGTAAATAGTTTTAATTTGAATTCAAAAAAAAAATCAAAAATTTTATAAAATTTTAATTAAAAAAATGTTTGCTGGGTTGTTTTTCTTGTTTAAATATTTTATTTTTTTATTTTAATTGCATTAATTTTTACATTAAATTTAAAATCATGGCAATTTGTATGTATAATTTTTAATTTAAACTAATTGTTTCCTTTTCTTTTATTATTTTACATAATTTTGTCCGAAATTTTTTTTAAAATTTTAGAAATTTTATTTTGTTTAAAATTAATTATTTCTTTAATTGAAAACAACAAAAAATTAATAATAATTTTTTAAAATTCTTTTTTTTTTTTCTTCTATTTTTTTCTATATTTTTTTTTCTTCTCTGATGAAATATAAACAGATGATTCTACTCCCTTACATAGCAGTAGTTTTTTACAACAACGACGTGGTAGTATACGTTTAAAAACCAGTCCCCTAACTAGCCCTTTAGCTACTGCGGGCCCTCAGGGTGTTATAAAATATGAACCTAGAACGGGTATGGAAGATATTGAACACGACGACGACGATGATGATGATGATGACGATGAAAATAAATTGGTGGTGAGTGGTTTGGAAAATAAACCGCCAAGAAGAAGGATAACGGGTAGTAGAGGTGGTGGTGGTGGTGAAGACGATGATGATGATGATGAAATGTGTGAACAACCATGTGATTTGCGCTTAAGACATTTAAATTTTGTATCGATGGCCTTAACACAGGCCGCAGTGGTAGCAGCCACGGGTAATCAAAAAACGGCTGCCGCCATGGCGGCTGCCATGATGGGCAGCGGTGGAGCAGCAGCAGCAGCAGTTGCCGGAGGAACAACAGGTATGCCTCCAGCTACACAATTTCAACAAGCGGCCTTACAGACCATGGCAGCAGTAGCGACGTCACATCAGACGCCACATCATGCCTTACAACATCATGCCCTTATGAACTTTCCAGCCGGAGGTGCCTCACCCTCACGCCGTTACAGTACAAGTGATGGTGGTGGTGGTGGTGTTGCCAGTGCTCCTGGGGTCGTCTCCACTGTTAGTGGCTCTTCTGGTTCGGCTATGCTAGCGGCATCTAGTAGTTCAGCCATAGCTGGTGCTTCTACCTCAACCATAGTGGCTCCCCATACACCCTCCAGCACTGGCGGCAATAGTTCAGTTGGCATGATGGGCAGCCAGGGTGTAGCTGGTCCTGGTAGTGCAGGCGCTACTGGTGCTAGCGGTTCTGGTGGCACAGGTGGCAGCTCCACCTCTTGGGGCGGTGCTTACACCTGTGAACGCTGTGGTAATTCTTATGCACGTCCGCATAGCCTTAATAGACATGTACGTTTCGAGTGCGGCGTTGAACCCAAGTTTGAGTGTCCCATTTGTCACAAGAAATCAAAGCATAAACATAATCTCGTGCTGCATATGCGCACGCATCAACATCGATGATATAATCGATGACAGCAAACATTAAAAACAAACGAATCACTGATTTGTTTAAAAAGAGAAGTAACATTAAAGGCCTAACTAAGAGAGCCTAAGTTAGAAGAGGGTAATTTAAGAGAGACAAAAAAAACAAAGAGCTTTAACTTAACGTAAAAAAAAACAAATTTCTCTACAAAGTGAAAGAATTCTTTAAGTTTTGTTTTTAATGTTAAAAGAAAAACACCAGCACGAATGTGATTTTTTTTTTAATTAATTATTTAAAATTGTTTCCAAATGATCTTGAATTTCTTAGTCGTTTTTTTTTTAAATAATACTTTAAGTCAAACTTTTTATAACTTTTTTAAAACAAAATATATAAGAAACCTGCATAGATTTTCTTGTGACATATAATGAAAAAAAAAAGAAAAATATAAAATTTCTTTGTTGTTGTTGAAAGTAAATGTTAAAAAGAAAAGAAAAGCTTTTTTTTTTGTTTTCAAACAAAACTTTTAACCAAAAAAATGCAAATTTTTTATATTATTATTAATAATAATTTTTAATTTTTTTTTTTAATTTTTATAAATTTCAAAACACTGAATGATCTCAACCATAATAAAACTATGCATTTTTTCAAATTATTATAACAAAGAAAAAAATTTATAAAAAAAATCAATTATAATAATAACTAAACATTCTTAAATATTCTTATAATAATAATAAGAAAAAAAGTTACAAAAAAAGCTTTTCTTTTTTTTTTTTTTTTTTGAAATAACAAACAAAAATACCTAAAACAGCAAACTTGGATTTAACACGCATTCTTTTTTTTAAAAATTTTTATTTTTTATATTTAATAAAACAACAAGTCAGCATTAGTTAAATAGAAAAAAAAACGTTAGCAAAATAATAATTAAAATAACGTTAAAAATAATTTAATTCTATATAAAAAATAAGAAAACAAATGAAAAAAAAAAAAAAGTGAAAAAAAGAAAATATAGGCAAACTAAATATGAAACTAATTGTGAGCTAAATGTGCAATAAATCAATAATTATAATTAGCACCAATTTTATATACATAAATATATATTAAAAAACAAAAAACCATAACACTAAAAAAAACAAAACAAAAAAAATAACAAAAATCTTTGTAAAAGCAACACAAAATCTGAAACTAATCAATCCTAATTTAAAAACAACAAACAAACATTAATTAATTATAAAAAGCTTTCATATATACACATTTAAAAATAAAACAAAGCTACAAACAAATTAAATTATGAGAACAAGGTAAACAAGGCAAAAAGCTAGGCAATAATGATGAGAAAGAGAGTTGATCTCTCTTAAAAAAATTCTAAACTAAATGGTTTAACCATCTTAAATTCTCAAATGAAACTAGTCCATAACAAAAAAAAAAGAATCATTATTAGAAAAAAATAGGAAAGAAAATTTTAACAAATATTTCTCTTAACTAAAAGAATGAAAAAAAAAAGGTTGTTATTGGAGTAGTGGTAAGCAAACAGAGCTCTCTTGAATGATATTATATAAAACAGGCATGAAAAATTTAATACTTTAGTAGTTTTTGCTACTTTTCTAACTTTTAAACCTTTAATAAATAGTCCACATAGTAGTCTATAGTTAAGTCTATAAACTAGTGTATATCAGGTGTGGAACCACGGCGAAGGGAAAGGTACATTCCTCTTCAAAATCGAAAATTGTTATAACAAAAGACCTCTCCCCAACACTCGAGCTGAATCCGCGACTCGTTTATATTATTGTATATAGTTTAGTCCATAGTCGAGTCTATAGTTTAGTCTATAGTCTAGTGTACAGTCTACTATATACTCTAGACTGTAGTCTAGTCAATAGTCTAGTCTATTTTATGGTCCTACGTATAGTCTAGTATACAGTCTAGACTATAGTATAGTTTAAAGTCCATCCTACAGTACAGTCTATAAATTAGTCTAAACTACACTTTAAACGAGTCATGTCTGTATTAAGGTCTGTAGCACTTTAAACTAGTATATGGACGACACTATTAACTAGATCATAGGCTGGACTACAGACTAGAGTATTGACTAGACTATATGCTGGACTATAGAATAGACTAAAGTCTAGCAAATAGTCTAGTCTATAGTCTAGTTAATAGCTTAGTATATAGTCTAATTTATTGTCTAGACTGTAGTCTAACAAATAGTCTAGTCTATTTTATGGTCAAGTGTATAGTCTAGTTTTCAGTCTAGTCTTTATAATCTATAGTCCAGCCTATAGTCCAACCTACAGTCTAGTCTATAGACTAGTCTAAGCTACGCTTTAAACGAGACTATAAACTAGACCAAAGAGTGCATTTTAGACTAGACTATATGCTGGACTATAGACTACACCATAGACTGCACTTTAGACTAGACTATAATCTGAACTATAGATTAGACTATTGTCTAGACTACAGACTAGACTAGTCTAATCTATAATCTAGTTTGTAGTCCAGTCTATAGCCTAATATATAGTGGAGCCTATACTCTAGTTTTTAGTCTAGTCTGTAGTCTATATTGTAGGGTATAGTCGAACTGTAGTTTTGTGGAAAAATTTATTTAGTACTTTAAAACTTAACAACTTTCCATGCCTGGTATGAAATGAAACAATCGGAGAGAGATCCAAATTTTTGACTCTCAGCCTACTTTTGCTTTAAAGCTTTCACGATATTCTTACCCTAACAAAACCAAAGATACAGAAATCAGAAATCAAAAGAAGACAAAATGCTTTTATAAAAAAGGATGATGAATTGAACTGCTCATAAGATATCGAAAACCTAAATTAAGAGCTTCTTTCACTTTTAATTTCACACTGAAAACCAGTTAGAGAGCAATTTGTTTACTCTTTGACGACTTCTGTTTTAGTGCTTTTGCGGTAATCTCTTTCTGAAAACCAGTTAGAGAGCAATTTGTTTACTCTCTAACGACTTCTGTTTTAGTGCTCTCCACTAAACTCCACATATATCCAAAAACCTAAGAATTCTCTCTCTGTAATTCTCTCTAATCTCAGAGATCGAACCAAAAAACAACAACTGTTATAAAAAAAGAGACAGAGAGACTTTGTAAATCTTATGAGAGCACATTTTATAGCAAAGATTGGTAAAGAGCTTTTTGCATTTGTCTCTTTTAGCTTGCCTGGTCAATATAATGAGGAAAAACTTTTTCATATAAATTGTATTTATATGAAGAATGAATATTTTGTCAATACATGTCTTAGAGCAATGATAGGCTAAGAGGCTTATCATACTGAAAAATAAGTACGAAAGCTCATTTGACAGTTTTTTTCGATGTCTAGGTCGGACACCGTAAGAAACCGATAGTTTTCGGTCCATGTCTTGGAAAGTTTCTCTTTTTTTGAAAAGAAATCATGGACGGCAAGGTTTCCTTCTTTGATATCGATCATAGAACTTTTTTAATTACTCTAGTATTATGATTTGTCTATATTCTCTTAAAAGCTTTGAGAGTTTTCGTATGATTATTAGTCAAGCATCAATCAGAGGTAGGCAAAGTTGTCAATTATTTTCACATTATTAACATTTAAGAGAGCTTTTTGGCAAGTTTTTGCCGTTAACTGTTTTAAAATGATAACCTAAGTTGAGAGAAATATTCAAGTTTTAAATCAGTTTGTTTTTGAGAGAGATAGAGAGAGTTAGTAACAAGAGTTTTCTTAACAAATTGTTGTAAAATTTACAAAAAAGAGCATTTACAAAGTGATCTCATGAGTTTATAACAAAAACTAAAAGTTTGTGAAAAGAGAAGAGAAAAACATAACCAAAAGAGAAAGTAATGCAACTATTTGTTAAGATTATGAAAACAAACTCTCTGTGAAAAGGAAACTGGAAAATTATTATTTATTTTTGTTTTTGATTGAAACACCATGTGATAGCAATATGAGAAAGTTTAGCAAGAGCGAAAAGCGAAGAAAAGAAAATGGCTAAAAAGGGTTTTTTTTGTAGGCTTTGTTTTTAATTTTTTTGTGATTTTTGTGTATAACACTAAATAATAAATTAATATAGTTTAACTAGTCAAAAAAATAAAAAGTAAAAAATAATGACAAAGAGAAATAAAATTAAACAAACACGGTTTAAACTTTTAAGAGAAAGTTAAAAAAAGAAAGAGATAACAACAACAACAAAAAACAAGAGTTAAAGCAAAGAAGTGATGTTACATATAAAGCACTTGTAAATAACAAAATAAAAAATTTAAAAAAAAATAATAATAAATAATAAATAAATTTAGAAAAAATATATTTTTGTTGACAGAATTGAAAAAAGAAATATAATAATTAAAATTTTACACACACACAGACCAAAACTTGTTAAAAAAAATAATAATAATATTAAAAAATAATATTTACACCTTTAAAACTGCATTTAGCTTTGCAAATAAATGAAAAATATTATAAAGAAAATATAAATATAAAAATGCACCTTAAAAAAATAAAAGTTTACTTTGTTAAAATTTAAAAAAAATTTAACCTTAAGGCAGGAATTACACCTTTTGCCCCCCATCAAACACACTCTGACGCTTACAAAGTAAACTTTTAGACAAAAAAGAAAATTTTAAATTTTAACAAAAAAACAAAACTTTATAAAATTTTCTTTAAATATAAAAAGCCGTCCTCTTTAAAAAAAAATATTGAAAGCAACCATACCATTCGCTTACTATAGAAGAAAATCAAGAAGAATAACTAAACAAAATTATAAAATAATTAAAAAATATTTCATTAAAAACTTCTTTCATTTAAAATGTGTGTCTTTGCAAAGCTTGTTTATATGTAAATTTAAAAAAAAAAAACAATATTGAATTTTTTATAAAATTAACTAAAAATTCTTTCAATTAGCAATTTCTTTTTTTTTTTTTTTAATATTATTTTTTTTACACTTGCGATCTCTTTAAACATTATATTCGTTATAATTATTAAAACAATATATAATAACTACATTATACATACATTTTTATTTCATTTAAATAGCTTTTCTAGTTTGTATATGTTAAAGATAAAAACACTTTTTTTAAATTTCTTTTAATTTTTCTTTTAATAAGAAACCATATTTTTAATAATTATATATAATTTTTTTTACTTCATTCCACTAAAAAACAGGATTTTTGTTAGAAAAAAAGAAATACAAAATTTCTAACATAAGCTTTAACTTTATTTTCCAAATAGTTGTAAAATGTTAAAGAAACAATTATTTTTTTTAATTTCAAAAGTTTTAATTATTCTGAAACATTTGTCTTACCACTGTAGCTTCACTCTTTTATTGATCGCCCTTGAACTTATTAAAAAAAACTCTTCTTTCTATGACCATCTTAATCATAGTTTTACCCGTGATTCCCTTTTACATAACCTGTAAAATGATTCCGGATCAATACTTTAATCTCGCCTCCTTTAGAGATCTATAACAGATATCGATTGAGAGTAAAAATTGAGCTTTTTAAAAGCATGAGTGAAAGCAAAGAAAGTTCATAAGAGTAATAAAGACCAAAGAAAACTCTTTACATTTGTAACAAAGTCAAAATGACAAAAATTTCCATTGAAAAACATTACATAACCTTAAAAATTATTCTAGATTTATACTTCAATCCCGTCTTTATTACAGATCTATAACAGATTTCGGCAGAGAGTAAAAATTAAGCTTTTAAACTGTATGAGTAACGAGAAAGCTCCTAAGACCAATTTTCCTCGTTAAAACATCTATAGTAGATAAATGCAAAAGAAAGCTCTCTTCATATCTTACAAAGTCAAACATTTCCTGTAAAATAATTCTAGATCAATACTTAAATCCGGCCTCCTTTAGTGATCCATAACATATATCGGCAAAGAGCGAAAATAGAGCTTTTAAAACGCATGAGTAAAAGCAAGAAAGCTCATGGAAGCAATTTTTCTCTAAACAAGGGGTCACTTTTTGACTATAAAAGCAATAGAAACATAGATAAAGGCAAATGTAAGCTTTCTTCATTTGTCACTTTTTGCCGATGACTGATCTATAGTTAAGTTTAACATACTTTCTTACTGACTTCTTTAATGATCTATAACAGATCAAACATATGTTGGCTTACTTATGTATGAGAGCAACAGGGCGAAAGGAAAGCTCAAGCTTTTTTGAAAAATAACAGCTCTATAGCAGATAACGGCAAAAGAAAGCTCTCTTCATTTGTCATATTCCGGTGATGCCTGATCTATAGTTAAGTGTTACATACATACTACTAAGGAAAGCTGCTGAAAGTAGATAAGCTTCCTTCATTTACCACTTTCTGCCGATACCTAAGGGTGGTGGATCCCCGACTGGTCGAAAAGTTTATAGTCTTTCGTCGAGTCTATAGAATAGTCTTTAGTCGATAGTATAGAATAGACTATAGTCGTGACTATAGAATAGTCTGCAGTCGAGATTACAGAATAGTCTATTGTCCAGTCTATAGAATAGTCAAGACTATAGAATCTTCTATAAGTCTTGACTATAGAATCTTCTATAAGTCTTGACTATAGACTATTCTATAGTCTTGACTATAGACTATTCCATAGTCTTGACTATACTCTTTTCTATAGTCTTGACTATAGAATCTTCTATAGTCTTGACTATAGAATCTTCTATAGTCTTGACTATAGAATCTTCTATAGTCTTGACTATAGAATCTTCTATAGTCTTGTCTATAGAATCTTCTATAGTCTTGACTATAGAATCTTCTATAGTCTTGACTATAGAATCGTCTACAGTCTTGACTATAGAATCTTCTATAGTCTTGACTATAGAATCTTCTACAGTCTTGACTATAGAATCTTCTATAGTCTTGACTATAGAATCTTCTATAGTTTTGACTATAGAATCTTCTATAGTTTTGACTATAGAATCTTCTATAGTTTTGACTATAGAATCTTCTATAGTTTTGACTATAGAATCTTCTATAGTCTTGACTATAGACTTCCCTGTCGACTCTTCTATAGTATTGACTGTAGTCTCTTTTATAGTCTTGACTGTAGACTTTCCTATAGTCCTGACTGTAGACTCTTCTATAATATTGTCTATAGATTCTTCTATAGTATTGTCTATAGACTCTTCTATGGTCTATAGCGGTGTAAAGTCAAATCTATGGAGCAGTCTATGGTCGAGACAATAGAAGAGTTTAAAAACAAGAATGTCAAACAGTCCATAGTCGAGACTATAGAATAGTCTATGGGAGTGTGGGAATTTTTTGGTCTCCTGATTCCTTTAACAGTTTACAACAAAAATTGTATTTAAAAAGAAAAAATGGAAATTTTATTAAATCTATAACAGAAAAAACTAACAAAAAATCCTCAATAAAAAAACTTATAAAATAAAAAGTTATATATAAAAAACACATAAACATTTCGAAACAAAATAATATTTTAAAACAAAACCCTCTTCTTTTAATAATAAAAATAAATTGTAGATAAAAAGTGTTACTAAAATGTTTAAATATAATAGTTTATATAAAAAAAATCAAATATTATTTCTTAAAGCTTGCTTTTGTTTATTATTTTTATTATTTTTTATTATTAATAATAATTATTGTTATTTTAGTTTAATTTTTAAAAAAATATACATTTCTACATAAATTACTAATTTAAAATAACAATTTATAAACATAAATATATAAAATATAATAATATTAAAAATATATATATAAAAAAACAAGAATCCGACAATTTTGTGCTGTGAAAAATAAAAAAAAATTGTGATAAAAACAAAAACTATTCTCTTAAACATTTTGTTTAACAAAATGGAGTAAAACAAAAACCAACAAAAAAAAAAAACTAAAATAAAAAAATATTTTGTTATAAACAAAACAAACCAATGGCGCAAAATTGAGTAAAAAAAACAAAATAATGAATAAAACAATTAAAAGTTTGTTTTTTAATTTTTCTTTTTTTAATTAAAAAAAATTTAAGATAAAATTGTTTAAACAAAAACAAAATTGTACCTAAAAATTTTTTAAAAGGGAAATTATAAAAATTTAAGGTTTTTAAAACCAAATTTAAAGAAGAAAATATTTATTTAATAATTTCCCTTTTTTTGGTTTTCTCCCCCTTTACAAGAACGGCTTTGTTGTGATTTAATCTTTAAAAGAAAAACTATTACTATTTTTTTTATTAATTTTTAATTTTATTTTATTTATTAATTATAATTGGCATTTTTTTCTAATTATTTAAGTTTAAAGACAAAATTTATTTTTTTGAATATCAAAAAAAATAAAAATACAACAAAATTTCGGTCAGTATTCGCTAAAAAAAAAGATATAAAATTTATTTTAACAACAACAACAAACAATTTTACTTTATATATATAAAAATTTTAAAAATTTTTTAGTTTTATTATTAATAATTTTTTTGTTAATTTTTTTTTTTTTAACTTTGGTATTTAATAACTATTTTTAATTTGTTTATAGAAAAAAAATTGGATTTTTTTTAAAATTATTATTTTTTTTATTATAATTTTTTAGAATTTTATTATTTCTGTGCAATTTCTTCGCTAGTCATACACAATTAAATTGCATATTGTTTTGTAAATATTTAAGTAAAATTTTAACATTTTTTTTTACTAAATTTAAGTTTAATTTTTTTTAAATAATAAGTTTCACTTTTTTTTATTATTGAGAAGAGTTTTCTTAAAAAAAAAATCATAAGCTTATCGTTTATATATATTTTCTATTAAAAAAACCAGGTTTTAAGTTATATAATTTTTTTCACTTTAAGGTTGTGGTTTATATTTAACATTTTTTTTAATTTAAATCTATTATTTCTTAGCATTTAACAAAAAAAACTATTTTTTATTTTGTTAAAGAAAAAGTTAACTGGAATACATATTTAACAGTTTTTGTAAGGGGTTTACTAAAACTCAAGATCAGTGATCGTTTCTAGAGTCATATAACATCCCCAATTAAATGGTCTGAAACATCCAATCATGCGCTTAAGTTCAATTTCTTCTACAAATCTATTCAAATCACTTTTCAATCGTATGACAGATAAAACGTTTAAGTCCTGGTTTTTCTACAAAACAAGGGTTTACTAAAACTCAAGATCAGTGAACATCCCCTATTAAAAGATCTGAAATATCCAATGATGCGCTAAATGATGTTTAAGTCCCGTTTTTTCTACAAATCTATTCAATTCACTTTTTGTTCGAATGACAGATCTGAAATATCCCATAATGCGCTAAAATACGTTTAAGTCTAGTTTTTTCCACAAATATGGGGTTTACTAAAACTCTAGATCAGTGATCATTTCTAAAGTCATATAACATCCCAAATGACAGATCTGAAATATCCAATGATTGACGTTTAAGTCCCGTTTTTTCTACAGATCTATTCAATTCACTTTTCGATCGAATGATAGATACAATTATGCGTTAAATTACGTTTAAGTCTCGTTTTTTTCTACAAATCAAAGGTTTAGTAAAACTCAAGATCAGTGATCATTTCTAAAGTCATATAATACCCCCCAATAAAAGATCTGAAATATCCAATGATGCGTTTAAGTTCAATCATGTGCTAAATTACGTTTAAGTCCGGTTTTTTTTCTACAAATCTAGGGTTAACTAAAACTCAAGATCAGTGATAATTTCTTGAGTCATATAACACCACCAATCATGCGCCAAATGACGTTCAAGTTCCGTTTTTTCCACAAATCTATTCAAATCACTTTTCGATCGAATAACAGATCTAAAATATACTAAATTACGTTTAAGTCCCGTTTTTTTTTCTATAAATCTAGAGTTTACTAAAACTCAAGATCAGTGATCATTTCTAAAATCATATAACACCTCCCAATAAAAGATCTGGAATATCCAACGATGCGCTAAATGACGTTTAAGTCTAGTTTTTTCTACAAATCTATTCAATTCACTTTTCGATCGTTATTGTAAAATTCAAAGTGTACCATATAGCAGAGCTATCCTAGTCGACCTATATCTTCATATATGAACCTTCAAAAACTAATTTAATCTTGAATTTCCGATGGTACTCCACCAGTAAATTTTGAGGAGTTTTAATGATCTCCACCTGCGTATAAACTGTTGGGTATTAGTGGTCTCTAAAATGGCTTGAGTATTTTATGATTTCCATCAATCAGAATAAAACCTAACACAACACAAGGCAACACGAAATTTCAAGGATATTAAAATTTCACTTTTATTAATATTAAATCATTAATAATCACTCCTATTGTCACTAAAACATCTTAGGGTTTCGTTCAATAATTTTATTCTAAAAAATCAACGCCTGTTGTGAATTTTTTTTCTAATATTAAACAGCTGTTTTTGTAAATGTTAAACAGATGTTGCATACAACAAAATCAACTACATATTATGAATGAATTGTTCACAGCAAGTGTTACACTTATTCAGGTTCAAGTTCGAATTCCAAAATGTAATGTTATGTTTCAATCTTCACTTCTTAATTTTTTTTTTTCGGAAAACTTGCAGAAACTTTCTGAAATTGTTATGATATCTTTCAATCTTCAATTCTTTGTCGGAATACCTTCAAAAACGTTTTGAAACCCTCAATTACTTTTTATTAGAGAACTAAAATTGGAACATTCTGAAAATCTTGTCTACTTTTTAATAATTATTAGTATTTATGATAGAGTATTCTTAAGGCTCGAGTTCGAATTAAACTTGAAAATAAATTCTTGCCAAGTTATCATGAAATTTTCGAATCTTTACTTCTTGAGTTATTTTTATGGGAAAATCTGCGGAACTTTTCTAAATTTTAACGTTTTATACCCCACACTACTGTAATGGGGGGAGGAGTATGTTACGTAATGTTCCCTTACCCCACCTTAAAGTGTACCAATCAACTAAGAATCCCTATTACCGTATGTCCGTCCGTTTGTATGTCCTTGTTAGCCTTGTGCTCACTCTACAGTTTGGCATTTTAAGATTTTTTTAATCTAATGCTTAAAATTGATCAATTGAAACACACACCCCCTCCCCTCCCCTCGTACAAGGGTTTTGCTCATAAATATGTTATCTGTTCGAAAGCCTACGTGCTCTTTGTTGATCTTCTCCCATGCCAACTTGAGACCATTGAGCACAAAACAGTTATTAACCAAATCCAAACATTGACCGCTTAGTACTCAAACCCTGTTGCTTTACTGTCACAAATTAGTTCATTCCACATCTTCCCCTATCACTCGTGGCATTGATTCAGCTGCCAAATTTATTGGTTTTGAAATCAGATGAAGCTGATTGCGGTGCAGTTATCACCGGAAGCAACAATTGTTCTTTTACGCTATCTTGGCTTTCGCACTTTCTGAAACTATAGCAAGTAAAGGCAACACTTTTATTAAAAGTTTAAAACTGCTCGATCGGTCCTCTTTTGAACTTATAATCCAAATTTTTAACATAAACACTAGGTGTAGGACTATGTCATATGATCGGCCATGCCCGACTAAAACTTCTTAAATATTTTCTTTAATTTTGAATAGAATATCTTTCAGTCAAGAGTTTAAAACCCTTTCTACTTAAACCCTTAGAAAAAAAACTGTTAAATTTTATTCCTTTAACAAAAAAATATATAAAAATAAATAACTTAATTATTTAAAAAATTTTAAAGTTATTTTTTTATATATTTATTTTTTTAACTAATTTACTTTTTAATTTTTTTATTTAGAATTTTTAGCAGGGAATTTTTTTATTTTTTATAAGCTTTCTTTCAAATAATAAAACACACTAAAAATAATTCTTTAATTTATAAAAAAAATAATAATAAATAAAAATAAATCAAATTTAAAACTTTACACCAAACTTTTCCCCGTTAAAAAAACACACACACACACATACATATATCTATACATACACACAAAAAGTTAAAATTTTAATTAAAAAGAAAATATTATAAAATTAAAATGATTTTGTTTTAAACAAAAGAGCTGTGAAATAAACATAAAAATAAAAAAACTAAATATAAAAATAAAACAAAAACAAATTATAAAAATAATAAAACATACAAAAATTGATGTGATTATTTTTTGTGATTGTTAGATAAAGAAAAAAAGAAAATTATGCAAAACACAAATTAATAATAATAATAAATTTTAAAATATTTCTTTTTATTTTATTTTTTTTTTGTTTAAAAATAATTATTAACTAAATATAAGTTTAAATATATTTTTAAATAAAACTACACCTTTCATTAAACAAAAAAAAAGCACAATAATAAAAAAAATAAATTGTTAAATAAAAAAAAAAAATAAATAAAGTTTCATTAATAATTAAAAAAAACCAACAAAAAATGCCTTTAAAACAGCACATTAAACATTAATATAAAAAAATAATTTAAAATAAAAAACTATTTTAATTTTAAATTAAAAACAGAAAAAAAAATTAAAATATATTTTTGTAAAACACTTAAATTTATAAAAAAATAAAAATAAATAAGAAAACAAAATAAAAACATATTTTGTAAATTTTAGTCATTTTTTTTAAATAAACATAATAATAAAAAATTTATAATACAACAACAACAACAGCAACAAGGGTAAAAATTTAAAAAAAAAACATAAAAAATAAATAGTTTTTAAAAACGGCTTTTAAAATTAAAGAAAAAAAAAACATATTTACAACAATAAGTGTTAAAAATCAAGAAACAACAAAACAAACTTTTAAATAAAACTTAAAAAATAAATAAAAAAAATTTTTATAAATTTTAAATATTTTTCAAAATTATTAAAATTTAAAGATTTAGTTTTGAAATTTCTTAAAAATATAACACTTATTGTTAAAAATAAAACTAATTTAAAAAAAAAACAACAAAACACACACTTGTTAATCATGAAAATTGAATATAAAAAAAATCAAAACTCACTAAAACTTGCTTGCATTGTTAAATTTAAACAAAAACAAAAATTTAAATAAAAAAATATATATTTATAATGTTAAGTTTTATTTAAAAACAAAATCTATAAAAAAACTAATTATAAATATAAAAACAAAACATTAGTAAATGAATTATATATAAAAAAAATATATTTATGTCAAACTTATTTTTAAAAATAAAGCGCAAAATATTGTTATTAATTATATTAAATGTAATTATTATTATTTTCTTTTTTTCTTTCTTATTTTAAAATAATTTTCAACATTTTGTTTATTTTTTTCTTTCTATAAATTTTTAAAACAAAAATGAACGCCTTAAGAAAAAAAACACACACACACAACAAAAAAAAAGAAAATAATAATAAAAAACGATATATTTTATATCTATATATATATAAAAAAAATCGCCCCTAATTAATAGTAATTATATAAGAAGAAAGAGAAAAAACCTAAAGAATTGTATAAAAATTATATTAAATAATATTGTAATGTAACGATTTAAATTAAAATATAAAAAAAAAACACACAGAGAAAATATGTGAAAGAAAACTACGAAAAAATATTGAAGAAAAAAAAACTCTTATTTAATTGTTATAAGAAAAACTAAAGCAAAAAATATATACTTAAAAAAAAAACTAAAAAAAAGAGAAAATTGTTTTTATTTAAAAAAAGAGAAGATGAATAAATTATATAAAAAAAAAACATTTTCATAATAGATATAATTTTAATAAAAAAAATTTTTGTACAAAATTTTATAAAATTATAAATAATTTTTAACAATTTATAATTATTTATAATTGGAATTAAAGTTAAATTTTTGTAAAAATAATCTTAAACAAAAAATATCTAGAGCCGAACTAGAACATAACTAGAACAGAACTAGAACAAAACTAAAACATAACTAAAACATAACTAAAACAAAACTAGAACTAAATTAGAAGGGAATTAGAACTGAACTAGAACTGAATCAAAACTGAATTAGAACTAAACTAGAATTGAACTAGAACTGAATTAGGACCGAACTAGAATTGAAGTAGAACTGAACTAGAACTGAACTAGAACTGAACTAGAACTGAACTAGAACTGAACTAGAACTGAACTAGAACTGAACTAGAACTGAACTAGAACTGAACTAGAACTGAACTAGAACTAAACTAGAACTAAACTAGAACTGAACTAGAACTGAACTAGAACTGAACTAGAGCTGAACTAGAACTGAACTAGAACTGAACTAGAACTGAACTAGAACTAAACTAGAACTAAACGAGAACTGAACGAGAACTGAACTAGAAATGAACTGGAACTGAACTAGAACTGAACTAGAACTAAACTAGAACTGAACTAGAACTGAACTAGAACTGAACTAGAACTGAACTAGAACTGAACTAGAACTGAACTAGAACTGAACTAGAACTGAACTAGAACTGAACTAGAACTGAACTAGAACTGAACTAGAACTAAACTAGAACTGAACTAGAACTGAACTAGAACTAGAATTGAACTGGAACTGAACTAGAAGTAAACTAGAACTGAACTAGAACTCAATTAGAACTAAACTAGAACTGAACTAGAACTGAATTGGAACTGAACTAAAACTGAACTAGAACTGAACTAGAACTAAAACTAAACTACAACTGAAATATAACTGAACTAAAACTGAAATACAACTGAACTACAACTGAAATACAACTGAACTAAAACTAAACTAGAACATGAACTAAAACTGAAATAGAGCTCAACTAGACCTGAACCACAATTGAACTAATCGAAGCTACAGAATAGTATATAGTGGAAGCTGTAGAACAGCTTATAGTTAAGACTATGGAACAGCTTGTATTCAAGACTAAGCAACAGTATACTGTATAGTCGAGCCTTTATTTATGTTCTTAGTCGAGACTATAGTATTTAGACAAGACTATAGAAAAGTCTATAGCTTTGTCTATGGTCGAGTCTTTAGTCTAAAGTCGAGTCTTTAGTCTGTATTCAAGTCTATAGTCAAGACTTTACATAAGTCTTTAGTCGAGACAATAGATAAGTCTTCAGTCGAGACTATTTAAGAGTAAATAGTCAAGACTGCAGCACTGTCTTTTTATATAGAAGATGTTATAGTCGCGTCTATACAACTGTCTACAGCAGACCATAAAACAGTCTATAGACAGTCGAGTCTATAGTCGATCTTATAGAACAGTATAGATAGCATAAAAAAATTCTAAAGTTCAGCTTTTTGTTGCAGAAAAATATTATGAAAATGTTTTTTTTTCTCCTAGTTTTTTTAAGATTGCTTTAGGTTACTATGGAAGAGATCTAGCGTTATTTCGGGCTGAAAAGGTAAATTGTTCAATTCTATATAATAAATATTTTTTAAAATAAAACAATAATCATATAATTTGTTTCTTGTTCTTTTGCAGGTTTGTACGAAAAATCTTATGATAAATGATGACTACATCCGGAAATTGTGTTTTATGAGAAACGGATGAGTAAGATATTGAGAAATTAAAATACGTTTAGAACGACGTAAACAAATCATTTAAGTTAAAACACTAACAATAACAAGCTGATAGGTTATTTACACTAATTTAATGGTCGTTCATTTAAAATATTAGATGTGGCATTCGAAATCACAAAAATCGATTACGACACATATGCATCAATTATGCTTCAGAAGACTGTATATTTACCTTCATGAAGAAAGTCAATAGTCTAGTCTATTATCTAGTATATAGTCTAGTCTAGTCTATAGTGTAGTATATAGTCTAGTCTATAGTCTAGTCTATAGTCTAGTATATAGTCTAGTATATAGTCTATTCTATAGTCTAGTCTATTGTCTTGTCTATAGTCTAGTCTAGTATATAGTATAGTCTATAGTCTAGTCTATAGTCTAGTCTATAATCTAGTCTATAGTCTAGTCTATAGTCTAGTCTATAGTCTAGTCTATAGTCTAGTCTATAGTCTAGTCTATAGTCTAGTCTATAGTCTAGTCTATAGTCTAGTCTATAG
>NC_060954.1:49309118-49311555 GCF_022045245.1 Lucilia cuprina
AGTATTGTCTATAGTCTAGTATATAGTCTAGTCTATAGTCTAGTCTATAGTCTAATCTATAGTCTAGTCTATAGTCTAGCCTATAGTCTAGTCTATAGTCTTGTTCATAGTATTGTCTATAGTCTAGTCTATAGTCTTGTCTATAGTCTGGTGTATAGTCTTATCTATAGTCTAGTCTATAGTCTAGTCTATAGTCTAGATTATAGTACAGTCTATAGTCTAGTTTATAGTCTAGTCTATTCTAGTCAGTAGTCTTGTCTATAGTATATTCTATAGTCTAGTTTATAGTCTATTCTATAGTCTAGTCAATAGTCTTGTCTATAGTCTACATATATCACATAGTCTAGTCTATAGTATAGTTTATAGTATAGTCTATAGTCTAGTCTATAGTCTTGTCTATAGTCTACTTTGTAGCGAAGTCTATAGTCTAGTCTATAGGCTAGTCTATAGTCTAGTCTATAGTCTAGTCTATAGTCTAGTCTATAGTCTAGTCTATAGTCTAGTCTATAATCTAGTCTATAGTCTAGTCTATAGTCAAGTCTATAGTCTTGTCTATAGTCTAGTCTATAGTCTAGTCTATAGTCTAGTCTATAGTCTAGTCTATAGTATAGTCTATAGTATAGTCTAGTCTATAATCTAGTCTATAGTGTAGACTATTAGAATATCTAGTCTATAGTCTAATAAGGTATAGTCTAGTCACTGCCATAGTCTAGTCTACATACTAGACTGTAGTTCAGTCTATAGTCTAATAAGGATTACAGTGTATTCTATAATCTTGTCCACAGTCTGGAATATAGTCTTGTCTTAAGTATATTTTATGGACTAGTCTATAGTCTTGTTTAGAGTCTAGACTATAGTCGTGCCACTAAGCTAATCTTTAATGTAGTCAATAGTTTATAGTTCAGTCTATAGTCTTATTAAGTCAAGTCTATATAGACTATAATATAGACACATTGCTACAGTGTCGAGAAAATAGCTATGCCGTAGAAACTTTTCAACATATTCAGCTTTTTTTAGCTAAACTAAAGCTACACTATAATAAAACTTAAAATAACTAAAAAAATATAAAGGAAACGGTTAACAATATACATATGTAAATAACATAAATTTTAAATAAACATATAAATATGTAATTAAAAAAAGACAAAAATAACAAATAAGAAAAAAACTTAAGGATAATACCCACATTTATATGATAATTATATTTTGATGATGAATAGAATTTTGATGAGAAATTTACAAATGTATGTTTGTTTTTGTTTGTAAGTATGATTCCATTAAGTCCCACGTGTGTGCAGTGATCATGTTTTTTTATGATGTGAGGATGGTCGAATGGTTGAATGGATGGATGATTATATTAAATTTTGTTTACATTTTCTAATAAAATTTAAAAAATTATAATAAAAATAATTGCAAATGAAATGTAATTTCGTCTAAATATATTTAAAAATGTTTAAGGTTCGAAATCTTTTTTATACAAAAAGCTTATTATTTGGATGGTTTATTCTATTTTTGGTTTTGTTCTACTCAAATAAATATTTTAATAAAAAATATTTTAATTTCGTTTATTCTATACAATAGAATAAATAACATGTCCTTTTGAATTTTTTAGTTATAAAAAAATAATAATAATTAATTTCATGTCCTCTCTCATGTTATTATTATAAAATTTCTTTTCCATTATGTGAACTGTCTGGTTTCACTCACATTAGTATGGTTTACCTAAAAGAAAAGAAACCCATATTAGTAAGGAAGTAATATTTTGTAGATTTTAAATAAATTTATTATTTTCAGGAAAGTTGATGAGATAAACAAATATTATGATAAAAGTTTCTTAAAGTCTATATGTAACATATAAGATCTTCCAAAAATATTACACAAATTATACTCAATCCTTGAGCTTAATTTGTAGATGCTATGGACAAGGTTATAGGCAAGACAATAGTCTGGACTATAGACTTAACTACAGACTACACAATAGACTAGACTATAGACTGGCCTATTTACTAGACTATATACTAAAATATAGACTAGACTACAGACTAGATTATAGACTAGAATATAGACTAGACTGTAGCCTAGACTCTAGACTAGGCTATAGCCTAGACTATAGACAAGACTATATACTAAACTATAGACTAGACTATAGACAAGAATATATACTAGACTATAGACTAGAATATAAACTATACTATAAACTAGACTATACTATAGACTAGACTATAGACTAGACTATAGACTAGACTATAGATTAGACTATAGACTAGACTATAGACTAAACTATAGACTAGACTATAGACTAGACTATAGACTACAATATAGACTACAATATAGACTAGACTATAGACTAGACTATAGACTAGACTATAGACTAGACTATAGACTAGACTATAGATTAGACTATAGACTAGACTATAGACTAGACTATAGACTAAAC
>NC_060954.1:49311655-49324108 GCF_022045245.1 Lucilia cuprina
ACTAGACTATAGACTAGACTATAGACTAGACTATAGACTAGACTATAGACTAGACTATAGACTAGACTATAGACTAGACTATAGACTAGACTAGGACTAGACTATAGACTAGACTATAGACTAGACAATAGACTAGACTATAGACTAGACTATAGACTAGACAATAGACTAGACTATAGACTAGACAATAGATTAGACTATAGACTAGACTTTAGAATAGACTAAATACTAGACTATAGACTAGACTAAAGACTAGACTATAGACTAGACTATAGACTAGACTATAGACTAGACTAAAGACTGGAATATAGACTAGAGTATAGACTAGATATTATCAAGACAAGACTGCTTGCATGTTGATCTTTTGCCAGTCTCTTAAACTATCAAACAAAATAAATTAATTGAGAACTTAAAATGAACTTTTGAAGGTCCAAGTTTAATTCAAACGATAATCGGTAACATGATCTTCATGTTTAGTTTCATATCAGCTGTTCATATTTTGGCATTTTCGTCCTAGTTTAACCAAACTTCATTGGCCGTTTAAATTAGCAAAAAAAAATAACTAATCAGTTACTCCAAAACAAATTTCGAAGATTTAAGTTTACTTAACCTGAATACTGGAATACATTCTCACATGTTCAGCAATTTAAGTAATAAACTAATTTAAAAACTAGATTCAGTTTTAGTTATACTTTAAAACCACTTTAGTTTAACATTATTTTTTAAGTAATATCTTTTATTTTAATTTTTTAATTTTTGTTTTTTTTTATTCTTTATTTCTCTTTTTCCCACCTCTACAAATTATGCACCAAAAACAAACCACATAATGACAATTAAATTATAATTAAAATTGGCCAAACTATCAATCATAAACTACAAATTGGCAGATATATATCCCATATTGGGTAGTCTTTTGGGTGTCGACACGAATAACAGTAATGAAACATCACAAAATAATACCAATAATGATCTCATGCAATCGTATGGTTATTTAAACAATAACAACACCATACTAACTACCACCAACACCACGAACACTGCCACAAATGCTAATAGTAACAACAATAACAGTAGCGGCAATAATCAAGCCACAATAAATCCACATACCGGGCCAACAAGTGCTCAAACAACACAATCTATATTAATAAATGCTTTAGCAGGAGGTCCCTCCATTTTGGAACGTGGTGATTATATGCAATGTAAACATTGTAAACGTTTTTATAAATCGGTACAAAAACTCCAAGAACATGTACGCAAATATTGTCTCAAAGAAAAGAAATACAAATGTGTTTCATGTGAATATCGTTCTCGGCGCAAAGATCATGTGTTGAGACATGCCCGACGCAAACATAGCGATCTGTATGAACAATATCATGATGATGAAGAAAATCTTTTTGTTATACGCACCGAAGAGGAGGGTAGTTATGAGGCCGATGTTGATTATGAGGGGCCAAATGAAGACTATTTAATACCAGCTGTTTCGATGGGTATTGGCAGTAGTGTTGGTGGTTTTGAAGGCCATAGTAGTAGTGGTGGTGGTGGCGTTGGCGTTGGTATTCCCGCTTCGGCTGCCTCTACTATGCAATCAATGGGCTTTAAGTTTGGTAGTCGTGATTTGATTATAACCGCAGTTCCTGTTCTACAAGAAAGTGAAGAAGATGATGATGACTATGATGAGGATGGAGAGTAAGAATCTGATGAAAAAACTTTATATCACTAGAACCTTAAAAAGGAGCGTGTAAGAGTGTATAAGAGTAAATATGTAGTAATTAATTTAAAACAATATCAAGACCAAATATTTGGCTAGAGAGTAAGATAATCTTTTCAGTTTTCTATTTATGGTTTTAGTTTATTAATTTAAAAAAAAAATCTTTTTCATTAGAATTTTTTGTTTGACATTGCGTTTCAAAATTTTGAATTCTAAAAACAACAGTTGTTACATCTATTTCCAATAGATTTAACCCAATTAATATCCAAAATATCTCTAATACAACCGGTTAAACAACAATTGTCATTTTATTAAATTCAAACTTTATAAAATTTTCAAATCCTTACACAAAATATCACAAAATTTTTGCTACATTTGTAGCATGGACTGTCGTATTGTTTCGAAATCCTACTCAATGTTGTTGTTTGTATTTTACTACTAAAAACCAGTTTAAAATTTAAGAAGAAACACATTATCAGAAACCGAATTTCCGCATAAGTAAGACCTGGTTCATACTAGGAAACTTTTGTTAAGAAACTTTTGATTTTGTGTGTGAGAGAAAGAGATAGTTGATATTTCTTTCTCTTTCTCTCACACACAAAAATCAAAAGTTTCCCAAAAAAGTTTTCTTGTGTGAATCTAATCGAATAAAATTTAGTATCGAAACATTTCGACATCTCAATAAAGCTTAATATTGTTCGATTATCTCGAAAGGATATTAATAAGATTTGGATTAGCTAATTTAAAATAAACGTAATACAAAGTTAATCTAAATTCATCATCATTAAATCATTGCTAATTACAATAAACTTGACATATTTCATCCAAGCCCACCTTCACTAGACGTTCAAATTAGTAAACAAACTAATTAAGAAATCAAGAACCCCTTTCTAAATTTGTTCTTAATTTTATCGCTGATTTTAAAAAGTCGGTTTTTAATACAAGTTTAAACCTTATTTAACTATCAGATCTGTTAATATAAAAGGAAGTTATAAGCCAATATTAATACCACTTGCTGCTCCAATTGAGTTATCAAAACAATGAATGCTTTAGAAAAAAAGAAGAAGACAGCTGTAAGTAAAATGAAAATTTTAAGAAAAATAAAATTTGAACCGGAAAATGTATAATTTCAAGTCTTTACCAATAAGAAATCGAACAAATGTCTCTTTAGTTTAAGAACTAAAACATATTAAATGTTATTCTGTTCTATTAAATGTTATTTTTCCTTAAAATGTTATTTGTATGTTTTCTTAACAGCTGTTCTTATACATATCACTTCTTATACAAGTTTTAATTCACCATCATGGACCGCTTAAACTATGAAATAAATTCAACTAATTGAGTGTTCAACACTCTATTAGTTAAATTTCAATTAGTCGTGGCCATTGGTCATAAACTTAAAGAGTAAATGTTATAATGTGAACAGCTGATGTGAAAACATAAAGATTATGTTTCTATATTAACTTTAAATTGAATCTTCGAAAATTGTTTATGAGTTCCTAATTGGTTGTTGTAACAGTTCAACTGTTTTCGATTCTTTCCTGAGGAAAAACTTTACGTTGATACAGCTGTCTCTGAGTTGACAATCTTTGGCTGAGTATGATGTCGATCGTTTCGGAGTGAAAATCCAATTGTCGTGTGAATGTTATAGATTGATTCATTTCATTTGCTAGTTTAAGCGGCCAATTATGGTGACATTAACTTAGACAGAAAGTGACACAAAGTGAACAGCTGATGCGAAAACATAATTGAAATTTTTATGAAATTAAACATGAAGAAACTTAAACATCAGAATAACTTAAACTTAAATCTTTAAAAGTTGTTTGTCAGTTCCCGATTAATTCGTTTTGTTTACTAGTTTATGAAAGCTCTGATATAGACAGCTGATGTAAGAACATGAACACAATTTTTATGAAAATACACTTTAAACATTATTTCCTGATTTATTAACACATTGTTGATTTAAATTAAAATGTTCTTAATTTTTTCAGTTTGTTTTCAATTTATTACAGCTGTAAGTTGTCTTCTTCTTTATTTATAAAACATCCATTGTTTTGATAGACCTGGTCCACACTAGTAAACTTTTGTTGAGAAACTTTTTCTTAAATCTTTTTTGAAGTTTCCTTAATGTCTACAACATAGAATCTTTTGATTCAGAAACTATGTACGTATTAATTGCATTGATTTGTTATTGTACGAATGAGAAGAATAACAAAACAAAATAAGTTTCCGAGTACAGGAAACTCCGTATCGCGAGAGAGATGAATGATATTCTTTCTCTATCACGCAAAATCAAAAGTTTTCCAATAAAAGATTCCTAGTGTGGACCGGCAGATAGCAAATATAGTTTCATGTTTAAACTTAAAAACAGAAAAAGTGGTGTTAAAGCTTGTAATACCTGGTCTACACAAGGAAACTTTTGTTGCGAAACTTTTTCCTAAATTTCTTTTAAAGCGTCCTTAGAGCTGGTTCACACTGGGAAACTTTTGTGTTTGGGAGAAAGAGATGGTTGATATTTCTTTCTCTCACACACAAAAATCAAAAGTTCCCAAAAATGTTTCCTAGTGTGAACCAGGTCTTAAATGCATTAATTTGTTCTTTGTACGAATGAGAAGGATAACAAAACAAGTTTCCGAGTACGAGAAACTCTGTACCGCGTGAGAGATGAATGATATTCTTTCTCTCTCACGCAAAATCAAAAGTTTCCTAGTGTGGACCAACACTAATACACAGTTGTCAGATCTTACAACGTTGGCAGAAAAGTGTTTAGAAAATGTCTAAAACCCGTACTACACGGTTGTCAGATCTTACAACGTTGTCAGTAAAATGTTTAGAAAATGTTTAACAATCGTCTAAACTTACAATTTTTCTTTTGCAACTACCAACGTTGTAATATCTTACAACAGTGTATACATAGCATAACAATCGTATAAACTTATAATTATTGTTTTCAAACGTTGTCAGAAAGAGCATTTAAAGACAAAAATTATAAGTTTACACTGTTGTTAGACATTTTCTGAAGATTTTACTGACAACATTGTAAGATCTAACAAACCGTGTGTATAAAGCTTACCATTAGATTCATGTTTTTTTGTTTTATAATCTTTAACTCAAAAAAAACTTCTCCTTAAAGATTATTTTCAAGTTAAAACCTGACGATTAAGTTAAAATTCGGCTTTAAACGTTTAAGTGCTTTTTTAGCAGAAATTTTTTAAATTTTTGAATATTTTTTCTGGAATCTTACAACATCTAGATTAAACGAATATATTTTTCTTAAAAAACTTTTTTTTAAATTTTTCAAAAATAACTTTGTTATTTAAAATAAACACCCCAACATTATTTGGACAATTTAAAACTCCTCTCCATCCTTAACAAGACTTTAAAAAACACAAATAATAAGAATCTAAATATTACTAAAAAAAATTCTAAAAGAAAACAAAAATTTTATTCTTAAAAAAGTAATATTTATAAAAAAAACACATGATCTTAAAACAAAAATAAAAATAAAAAACACAAAACATTCCTACTATAATTAAAATTATATAAAATTAGTTAATTTAAAACAAAAAATCTAATTAATAAATATAAAAGCCAAACTTTTATATATATAATTAAAAACATCAAGACACAAATTAAAATTAAAAAAAAAATCTTGCCTTTTTTCATATTAAATTAAAATTATTTAAAAAACTATGGCTGGGTTCAACAAAAAAAAAAAAAAAAAAAAACAAAACAATTTTGTTTAAAATTAAAACAAAAAATAATTTTTATAAAAATACCTCAATATATAAAATCACACAATAACTTTTTTTATAATATTTAATAATTATACTTTTAAATTAGTTTTATTTAAAAACAAAAAACTTGATAAAATTTAAAATATTTTTCAAAATTGTAAAACTTTTACTATGTATAGTTTTTTTTTGTAGTAAAAAGTTAAGTTTTATTTTTGCCATTTCTATGCCAATTTTTATTTCTTTCCATTAACTTTTTAAAAGTGTTTTTTTGTTTACATTCATTATTTTTATAAAACTTAAAATCTAATTTTAATTTAAAATATTTATTAAATAATATGTAAATGTTTTCAAGAGTTAAAATTATATATTTCTAGAAAATTATTAATCTTTTACAAAATTTAATTTAATTTTATTAAAAAAATGTAATTATTTGTCAAAAGTCAAGCCGCTTGTACTAAGAATCAAAGGATCGAGGCACACAAGTATCCTTGAGACAAGCTTGACATAATCAAAGCGATTTAATCAAAGCAAATTAGTTTGTTTTGTTATAAAAACCGCAAAGGGAGGGACAATGTTAGATTATGAAGGGTTAACCACCATATGGTATGGTATTCAGGATACAAAAGACGCACACTTGGGTCCTGTTAGTCCCTTCGTGATACTTGTAAAGAAATGAAAAAGTAGAGAGAGAGAGAGAAAATAAGGGGAATAGTAATAAAAGAGACAAGGAGTACAGTTTAGAGTCTTAGACCAAGAGTTATTATAAGCATGAGTATAGATAAAGAACAGATTTATAGAAATTGTTCTTCCTTGTGGACTATTAAAATGCCACAATTTAGTGTAGCCATACGGGTTTTAGAACCAATTGCTGTGACTGATGAAGGCGTTTATATTTTCCAATTTTAGATTAGATCGGATAATTGTTTTCCTAAAAATTCGAAACGATAGTCTGCTAACGCAGGACAGTGGCGGTGAAGATGTTCAACAGATTTCTCCTCTTCCTCATCCTGACAGCTTCTACAGAAGTCGTTGTGTGGTACATCAAGTCTTCTTACATGTTTTACCAAATCGTTTCAGTAGGGAAAGAGTGGTTAAAAAAACTAATTCCCTTATAAAACCTTAAAGAATGAGGATTGAGTCTCGAAATTTCTATCAGCTTGTCATGAAACCCAGATTTTTCAACCTGAATTTCTATATTCATAAGTATCTTTTGTTCCTCTACATATACCCTAAAACTGTTTCACTTCTTGACAAAGTCCCTAGTTGAGCAATGTCTTATTAGAAATCCTGTTAGAATCCGTTAACTGACGAGACAGATCCATTCTTAAGGTAGTTTTAACCCGGAAGTTTTATCGAATCGATTTACTACAGAAAGAGTGTAAATAAGAAAAACATAGATTACCAGAATTGAGTCCCAAAGTTTCCACCAAGTTCAGCATGGAACCTATTTATCAGCCATTTCAATCTGAGATTCTGTATTCTTAACCGTCTTTAGTTCCTCAGCATCTTTGCATATCCTGCAACTGTTTAGCTTACTGACAAAGGCCCTAATTGAGCAATGTCTTGGAAATAAGTAATACCACTGTTAAACAATACATTATAGACTACCAGGGCTTAGAAATTTTCATCAAGTTCTTTATGGATCCTATTTTCCAGCCATTTCAATGTGAGATTCTGTATTCTTAACCGTCTCTAGTTCCGAGAACCGTTTCTCTTAATGGCAAAGGACCAAATTAAGCAATACCCCACCCTAGCATGCTTGTCACAAATTCTCTCGAAAATCAGTCAGTAGTATAGTGATTATTACTCTACTAGTGAAACATTAATGAGTTTTAATGTTTTCCACTAATAAAAGTTTAGAGCCAGTTAGCAACTGTTTCACTTAAAAATCCTGTCAGAATACGTTGACTGTACCTATAAATATCTTAGTAGCTCTCACATCAGGCCATAAGGCTATTGACATTCGACAATTTCAAGACTAGTTGATGAATAGTGACTTTTTTGACTCCTCTATCTCTATCATATGTGTCAACCTCAATATCATGCGCATTCAGGCCATAAGGCTATTGACATTCGACAATATAAAGACTGGATATGTATCAACCTTAGTATCCTGCGCATTGTAGAGACAAGGTACCCCGACACTTTTAATAGCGAACATAGTAATGTGTAGAATGTTCACAAGTAAGAGGAGAGGAGAAACAAAATGAGTTCGTTGTGAACAATCTAAAGTATTTTTGGGATGAAATTAATGATTGAGACTCAAACCTAAAACACGAGGTTGTCGTATATTAGTTCTCAGAAAATCTTCCAGTCAATCTCTACATATCTTCATTTAGAAAGTTGGAACCTTCAAACGATTTAGATTTTGCAAAACTAAAATTTTTGTTCAAAATTAGATATTTAGTACAAAATTAACTTTAAAGTAAAAAGTCAACAGAGTTTTTTGTTCTTAATCGAACTTTGTAAACATTTTATAAAAAAATTAGATTTTTAGTACAAAATAAGGGTTTTTAGCACTCCAGCGTGAGTAATGTATTCCAAAACTGTCGAAGTATAAAATCTATGATATTTTTTAGTACTAAATATGATATATTTAGTACTAAATTTTAAATTCAAAATCGTATCTTTAGAACAACATCCGTCTTTAGCACCAAATGGGATTTTAGTATAAAACCTTATTTTTATTTAAAAAAAATAAGATTTTTAGCACAAAATTGAATTTTTGAAACAAAATAGCAAAAATCCAATTTTCAATACAAAATTGCATTTTAGTACAAAAGTCATATTTTGAGTAAAATATAAAATTTTTATTACAAAATCGATTTTTATTACAAAATTAGATTTTTAGTACAAAACTAGTTTTTTTTTGCTCAGATTCAAAGTTTTAGTTTTAAAATTGATTTTAAAGTGGTTTTTTGTAACCAAGTTAGATTTTAATTAAAAATTTTACATTTTTAGTACTAAAGATTTTAGTACAAAATTTCAATTTTTAAAACAATATATGTAATTAGTGAGAAAATTGAATTTTTAATAAAAACAACTTGGGATTTAGTACAAAAATCTGTTGTTGAGTATAAAATTGGATTTTTAGAACACAACTAAATTTTTATTTTAAAATCGACTTTAAAGTACAATTTCAAATTAATTGTAACAAAATTGGATTTTTAGTACAATTTTGTTTTTTTTACTGCAACATTGGATTATTTAGTACAAATTCAGATTTCTTTGTATAAAATCGGTTTTTAGTACACAATTTAGTTTTTTTTTGAACAAAATCTGATTTTGAGTTCATACGAAATATGATACAAAAATTGGATTTTTAGTCAAAATTCATATTTTTAGTAAAAAATCTGCTTTTTTTTAGCACAAAATCATATTTTTTAGTACAGAATAAATGTTTAGTTCAAAATAGTTTTTTTACTAAAAAAATCAAACTTTTAGCACAAAATCAAAGATTACATTTGTCTAAAATGTTTCGCTAGATTATTGAAACTATGATTTTGATAAAAATTAAAAAAATCTAATTAATTTTCCAGAGAAATCATTAATTAATATGTTTCAATAATAACTTTTTAAATAAATTTTATTTTCAAACTAAAATGTCAAATGTTTACTTTTAAACAGAACTCTTAACATTGCGAAAACATTTACATATTATTTAAAATATATTTCCTCTTTATTAAATTAAAAAAGTAAAATATTTAAAATATTATTTAATATTTCTAAAATAAAATGTACTTTCTTCTCTCTATGAATAAAAAACAACCTACAGTTTTAAATACATAATAATATTAATAAAACAATGTAATAAAGAATAGTTTTAAATGAAAAATTTTATATGTAAAATTCTTGTATATTTTAATTATTCTAAATAAAGACTTTAAAAACAATAATAGATTTTTATAAAACTAAAGAAAAACGGTTTATAAGTTAAAAAAAAACTTTTAATTTGTATAAATTATACTTCTTAGATGCGATTTGCTTTTAGTTTTTATTACTATTTATTAATGAATTGTTGTTGGCTGTTGCTTAAAGCATAAAAGCAAAACCTCGTATACCAAAAACAAAAGTAAGCTTAAAAACAAAGAATTGGAAAATTGTTTAATAAAAGTTGAGAAGTTACATTGTGTGCGAATTAAGTTGTATTATTTAGTAAAACAATATATTTATTTTTTTGACCTCTTTTTAGGTTCCTCCTCCACTGAAAGTTATTGGACTATTGTAGAAACTGTACCCTATACTTTGGCGAATAGTCAAACAAATGGTGGTGGCACAGCAGCGGTTACCAATGTTATTAGTACTCATAGTCATCAGCAACATCATCAAGTGCAGCAGCATAATACAACCAATATACATCATCATCAACAACAACAGCAGCAACATCAACAACCGGCCCAACAACAACAGCAGCAGCAACAACATCATCATCATCCGCATCAACAGCATGTTGCCACCACCACAGATCCTTCAAGCCTTATAGCTTCAGCCACAGTTGTTGTGGAAATTCCATCCGATACAGTGGGTATGCCCGGCAGTACAATACACTATACTTTACCCAAAGGAACTGCAACAGATCATCAGCAAATCTTAAGAAATGTTCAAACATCAACAGCTCTAACAGCCGCCTACACTAAACTCACAAATCCACCCACAACAATACAAATAGTCAAGCACTCCTCCAATTCGACACGTATTAATACACCCGAGACAATTATACCTGATGTTCAACCACCAGCACAGGTGCAGCATCAACAGGTACAACATATAACACTGCAGGAATGTTTAGATGCTACCAATTCAAATGTATTGCAACAACATCATCATGCGCCCGCTCAGCATATACAACAAACAACAACTGCAACAGTAACGGGTAATGGTCAAAATCACAATAACACTCAAATTCAACAGGAATATATAAAAATTGATACATCACGATTTGAAGATAAAATGCTGCTTAGAAATGTTGTACAATATGAACAACAACAACAGCAGCAGCAACAACAACATCATCAAACGGTCTCTATTAGTACAGCACCCACAACAACTACAGCTGCAACACAGGCCACCATAATAGTTAATGAAACTGTGGCCAAGGAACATCTACATCATCATCAGCATCATCAACAACAACAACAGCAGCAAGAACAGATGGTACATGTTCAACAGCAACAGGAACAACAGCATCAGCAACAACAACATGAACAATTATTAGCTGAATCGGTAACCACTTCCGCCTCCGAAGCTGATGATTTAGAAGATTTAACCGAATTGAAACCTTTATCAACAAACCTCTCTGTTACCGTTACGACCCACAATAACTCGAATCTTCTGGTAGCACCACCCTCTTCTCATCATGACACCTCCGAAAGTGATAATGAAAAATTCCTTACACCACCCAAACGTATTAAGACAGGTATTCTTAAACCCTCAGATATTGCAGCAGCTGGTCTACAATATGTCTGCAATGTCTGTGGTAAATCATATAAAATCAAGGGTTCTCTCAAACGTCACAAAAGCTATGAATGTGGTGTAGCTCCAGGTCTGTCATGTCCCTATTGTCCGCATAAATGTAAATATAAATCGGATTTACGTAAACATATATCGCAAAAACATGCGCTCAGTATAACGACCACAAGTAATAATATAACTATGTAAACTAAATGGATACCAGGTGAATTTTTTAAAATTCGAAAAATGCCATAATCCTTGATAAAGCTTAAGGAGGAGAGCTTGATGTTTTATGTAATGTACAAATTTTATAATTAAGTTTCTTTTTTTAAATCTGCATGTATTTTCGTTTTAGGAAATAGTTATTACATAAATGCAATTAACAATATCTGTTAAAGTTCTACTACATTTAGAACTTTTTTTACATTTTCTTAGAAACCTAAAAAAAACAACGATCAAATTCAAAATTGTATTTATTTAGTTGTTTGCCATTTATATTTCTTTTTAATATTATATTCGCCATTCGATTTCTTCATTCCGTTCATAACACATCGGTACTATATACAACATCGTCGTAGTTCCACAAAGAAGATCTATGCTTTTATTAGATTCTAAAACATTTTAGCCAAAACCGTCCGTCTGTACGTAGAAAATACTATAGTTCCTGAGCAAATGGACTATTGCTGGCCAACAATTTGTTAAACCAGGGACCAGAGGGTTCCATTTTTTAAAAGATTATGCTACGCTGAGTTCTTTTCTTTGAATTTTTCTAAAATATCACGTTTTTGACATCGTTATTCACAGTTCGCTTGGCCACAGTTATTTCTTATTAAAAACCTCTATTTAAAATGTTACAATATCATCCAAAAGTTTAATCTGTGGATTTTTCTTTATAACTTCTTTCTTCTTTTAGATATACTAATAAGATATAATTAATTATAAAGATTTTAATCATATTTGAGAAATTATAACAAAGCGAAGACATCTTTATTTTAAATTTTATTATGTCATCTAAAAGTTTAATTTTTGGAGTTCAAAATAAAGCTTTAACCTTAGACATATCTTCTTTATTCTTCGAGATATCTGAAGATATAGCTTTTGCTCTCGGATTCTGTTTCAGCGTATGGATATTGATTTTTATGTGTCATAATGACTTATAGCAAAAGCTTGCAATCCGGACAGTTATCGGTCCAGTTTCTGTTCTTTTGCATTATATATTCCTAAATGGTCTTTTAAAAGAGTTTATTTTAATAGGTTTATAAAATGTCGTGAGTCCATATAAGGGTCTAATTTCGAAATTCTTCTATCATTTACTCGCACCATATAAGTTCCCCTCCAGAAAATCGTTTGAACTTTAAGAAATTACTAATAGAGTAATATTTATATCGTAATTCGAAACTGAACTGAAAACACATCCGTTTTTCGCCACTCCAGTTAATTCCTAGATCGGTTCTAGTTCAGTTCTAGTTCAGTTTTAGTTCAGTTCTAGTTCAATTCTAGTTCAGTTCTAGTTCAGTTCTAGTTCAGTTCTAGTTCAGTTCTAGTTCAGTTCTAGTT
>NC_060954.1:49324208-49358624 GCF_022045245.1 Lucilia cuprina
GTTCTAGTTCAGTTCTAGTTCAGTTCTAGTTCAGTTCTAGTTCAGTTCTAGTTCAGTTCTAGTTCAGTTCTAGTTCAGTTCTAGTTCAGTTCTCGTTCAGTTCTAGTTCAGTTCTAGTTCAGTTCCAGTGCAGTTCCAGTGCAGTTCCAATGCAGTTCTAGTTCAATTCCAGTTCAGTTCTAGTTCAGTTCCAGTGCAGTTCCAGTTCAGTTCTAGTTCAGTTCTAGTTCAGTTCTAGTTCAGTTCTAGTTCAGTTCTAGTTCAGTTCTAGTTCAGTTCTAGTTCAGTTCTAGTTCAGTTCTAGTTCAGTTCTAGTTCAGTTCTAGTTCAGTTCTAGTTCAGTTCTAGTTCAGTTCTAGTTGAGTTCTAGTTCAGTTCTAGTTCCGTTCTAGTTCAGTTCTAGTTCAGTGCTAGTTCAGTTCCAGTTCAGTTCTAGTTGAGTTCTCCAGTTATGTAACAGCAATCCTTTGATAGCTTCGACAAGTGAAGAAGTTTAAAAAACCTGTGGCAAATGGAAATATTCGAAACGATCGGAATCTTTCATTTAAAAGATAAACAAATTTATAAAATATTAAGTTAAACCAAGTAATTATAATCAAACTTTAAAAATAGAAATATGTCGGTGCAATTTTAAACTATTATAAAGTTTTAATAGAAGTAATATAAAAAAGATTAACAAAATTTGAATGTAAAGAAAACATTGCGTTAATTCAAAATTAAAAAAATGAATAATTTAATTTATATCCGATTTAAATAAAATATTACTTACTACAATTGAAATAGAAATAATATATAAAGAAAAAACTTAAACTTAGCTCAGTATGTTACCAAAATTTTAAGTTTTCTTAAATAGTAAAAGACGTTAAAAACACACAATTTTAAGATATTATTAATAAATAACTATTAATAATATAAGACAAACTATATTATGTATATAACTACACACATACTTAGTTTATAAACATATTTATTATAAATTTAAACATTTAAGTAGTTTTATGTAATATTAACAATTTATTAATAATTAATCTAATAATATGTAGGTTCAACAAAATATTTAAGATCTTAAAATAATTATAATAAAAAAAATCCAATTTAAATATGCTAAAATGGAACAATTGTAATCAATATAAGTTTGTGTGTTTTATTTAAAACAAAAAAATCCTAAGCTAAAGGCTCTGTTTAAGCGAACAAAATTCTCATTAAATATTTAACTTTCCGTCAATTTTTTTCAAAATTGAACAGAGCTTTTGTTTTGAAAATATCATTTTTGTGTTGTCCTATGTGTGTTTGATTTTTAATAACAAAAAAAGAAAAAGATTTTGTTACTAATATTGGTTTCTTTCTAGGTTTTGAATTTGTGGTTAACAAAACAAAATGGTTGTGCATGATTTTTTACTTTTATTCTTCAAAAAAAGAAATGTTCATATAATAGTTTGAGCAGTTCTATAAAGATGTTTTATGAGATGTATTCAGCAGCATTTTCTCTCATTTTTCGTTTGAGCCATGAGTGCGTCACAAAGCTAAATAAAAGGATTTTGAAAAACTGAATAAACTGAAAATACAAATTGAAATGTAAATATAAAAATTTTTTAATAATGAGTTATTTTATTTAACATTGACGATGATAAAAAAGAATTTTATTAGTATTAAGTTTAATAAAAAGAAAATATTATTTCTATAATCTTGTGACAATGATTGATAACTTTAATATATGTCTATATAATTATACAAAAAGCTTATTTCACACTATTCATCTAATGCATAAACACAGATAGTGTGGAAATAGCTTAACCGATATGTTTATGAAATCGTTTTGAACAATATCCTACTGAACATTATACGCTGGTATGTGATAGATAATGTTATGCCTTAAAATTACATATGTATCTGAAAACTTTGCAATTTTCAAAAGCTATTTTTTGATGTTTTCATCTTTTGCATGTGAATTCAATAGTTTTTAGTACATTTTAATTAGAAACATTAATATTTTCAAATAAACTGCTAAAAAATATTTTAGTTATAATTTT
The DNA here is from genome assembly GCF_022045245.1 of Lucilia cuprina. Classification (NCBI taxonomy): domain Eukaryota; kingdom Metazoa; phylum Arthropoda; class Insecta; order Diptera; family Calliphoridae; genus Lucilia; species Lucilia cuprina. The sequence goes on from NC_060954.1 coordinate 49,326,239, forward strand.
TATATATATTTCCGATATTTGTTCTAGTTCAGTTGTAGTTCTGTTCTAGTTAAGTTTTAGTTCATTTCTAGTTCAGTTTTAGCTCAGTTCTAGTTTAGTTCAAGTTCAGTAACTGAACTAGAACTGAACTTCAGTTCTAGTAAAGTTCTAGTTCCGTTCTACTTCAGTTCTAGCTCAGTTTTAGTTCAGTTCTAGTTCAGTTCTAGTTCAGCTTTAGTTCAGTTCTAGTTCAGTTCTAGTTCAATTCTAGTTCAGTTCTAGTTCAGTTCTAGTTCAGTTCTAGTTCAGTTCTAGTTCAGTTCTAGTTCAGTTCTAGTTCAGTTCTAGTTCAGTTCTAGTTCAGTTCTAGTTCAGTTCTAGTTCAGTTCTAGTTCAGTTCTAGTTCAGTTCTAGTTCAGTTCTAGTTTAGTTCTAGTTCAGTTCTAGTTCAATTCTAGTTCAGATTTAGTTCAGTTCTAGTTCAGTTCTAGTTCAGTTCTAGTTCAGTTCTAGTTCAGTTCTAGTTCAGTTCTAGTTCAGTTCTGGTTCAGTTCTAGTTTAGTTTTAGTTTAGTTCTAGTTCAGTTCTAGTGCAATTCTAGTTCAAATTTAGTTCAGTTCAAGTTCTAGTTCAGTTCTAGTTCAGTTCTAGTTCAGTTCTAGTTTAGTTCTAGTTCAGTTCTAGTTCAGTTCTAGTTCAGTTCTAGCTCAGTTCTAGTTCAGTTCTAGTTCAGTTCTAGTTTAGTTCTAGTTTAGTTCTACTTCAGTTCTAGTTCAGTTCTAGTTCAGTTCTAGTTCAGTTCTAGTTCAGTTCTAGTTCAGTTCTAGTTCAGTTCTAGTTCAGTTCTAGTTCAGTTCTAGTTCAGTTCTAGTTCAGTTCTAGTTCAGTTCTAGTTCAGTTCTAGTTCAGTTCTAGTTCAGTTCTAGTTCAGTTCTAGTTCAGTTCTAGTTCTAGTTCAGTTCTAGTTCCAGTTCAGTTTTAGTTCAGTTCTACTTCAGTTCCAGTTCAGTTCTAGTTCAGATTTAGTTCAGTTCTAAATCAGTTCTAGTTCAGTTTTAGTTCAGTTCTAGTTGAGTTCTTGTGCAGTTCCAGTTCAGGTCGTTTGACTAGTTTTTCTGACTATTTCATTGATTAATCAAATACCAATGTGATTCACCTTATCATTCCTTCGGTATCACCAACTTTAAAACCTTTAGACTATCTGTAATGGTTTAATAATGTCCAAATTCTAACCTTAAATTCGATGACACAAAGCACTTGAGCAGATGTTTATGCTTAATTGCTGAAAATTATAAACATATTGTCGGCAACATTATCTGCAAATAATGAGGCTTCCTTGTCTAATTTATTGTTAAAATTTAAATGTTTAGATTTGTATGAAATTTTGTTAAATGTTTTTAGCAACATTTTGCCTTTTAGAATGATTGTTATTGTCTCCATTCTGTTGTCTGTAAATGTGATGTAATCTAGAATTTAAATTTAAAAACTATTCTCTAACAGACTAACTTTTCACTGATTTTCTTTATTTACATAAAAAATAACTTTTAAAAAAGTTTTCAATTTTATTTTCTTTATTTCCCCTTAGATGATTTTCCCCAAAACCCCTGCACAATAACATCATCATTTTCCAAACAAACTCTAGCAATTCCATACTTAACACCAACCTTAATAACATCTTCATCGCATATAGTACCTACTCCACCACAACCACCACCACCAATATCATCTATCTCAATTACTAAAGTTAAATCTAAAAATACCCGAAAACTAAACAATTCCACTGGATGTCAAAATAAGAGTCAACTTCAGTGTAAAGTTTGTTTAAGATATCTTCAGCATAAGTGTAGTTTAACACGTCATTATAAACAAATTCATGGCCTAAATGGTCAAGAAATTGCCAAATTGTATGATCAAATGCTGCAACCAAATCTATTGCAATTCATACACAAGGAAATTAATAATAATGATAATACAAATTTGCTAGAGACATCAGCAAATAACGCTAATGAATCTGTTGCTAATATAAATCAAGTTAATAACATTATTCCAAATCAAAATTTATGTTTGGAATCTGGAAATAATGCAATATCTCAGGATTTTTTTGTTATCGATGAATTTTTAGACGAAAATGCTGAAATTAAGGAAATGAATGAAATGAATTTTATTTAGTAGAGTTTAAATGTATTGAAATATAAACATTATCAAATGTTTATAAACATTATATATATTAAATTTAACAAAATGAGAAACTTTTTAATTTTGAAATGTTATTGGCTACAATTAACACTTGATAAACATGTTGCTGGCCACATGTTTACAATAGCTTATAAATTACATGTGAACTATTATTATTTTTTATTACTAATTAAGTTCTCTTTTTTTAATTTTAAGTCCCTTTGCCTTAAAATTATACTATATATCCATGTTGCTGGCAATATGTTTACAATAACTTATTCATATATTTTCATTTATATTACAAACAAAATATGAATTAATTTTGAACTTTTTGTTTATTTAAGTTTTCTTTTTATATTATATTTTAATTTAACTTGATAATAATGTTGCTGGCAACATATTAACAATAACCTTGCATACATTCCTTAAATTTATTTTGACATACCCATATTAAAATGTCAAACGTGACAGAGTAATATGTTCAAAAACAAATTAAATAACTTTTCTTTCATGTCATTTAAATTGTTATAAATTTTCGGCAAAATGAACACAATCTGCAACATGTTCCTGGTATTAAGTTTAACAATTATCAGGGATTTTTATAAGCTCCTCTTATATAAATTTTGTTTTATAAATGTTTGATAAATTTAAAGTTCAGTCTATAGTCTAGTCTATAGTCTCGTTATAAAGTTCAGTCTATAGTCTAGTCTATAGTCTAGTCTATAGCCTAGTCTATAGTCTATTCTATAGTCTAGTCTATAGTATAGTCTATAGTCTAGTCTATAGTCTAGTCAATAGTATAGTCTATATTCTTCTATAATCTAGTCTATAGGCTAGTCTAGCCTATAGTCTATTATACGGTCTAGTCTACAGTCTAGTCTACAGTCTAGTCTATTGTCTAGTCTATTGTCTAGTCTATTGTTTAGTTTATAGTCTAGTCTATAGTCTAGTCTATGGTATAGTCTATAGTCTAGTCTATAGTCCAGACTATTGTCAAGTATATTGTCTAGACTATGGTTCAGTTTAGTCTATAGTACAGACTGTAGCTCAGTTTATAGTCTAGTCTTTAGTCTGGTCTATAGTCTAGTCTGTAGTCTAGTATATAGTCGCGTCTATAGTCTAGTCTATAGTCTAGTCTATAGTCTAATCTATAGTCTAGTCTATAGTCTAATCTATAGTCTAGTCTATAGTCTAGTCTCTAGTCTAGTCTATGGTATAGTCTATAGTCTAGTCTATTGTCTAGACTATGATTCAGTTTATAGTCTAGTCTTTAGTCTGGTCTATAGTCTAGTCTATAGTCTAGTATATAGTCTAGGCTATAGCCTAGTCTATAGTCTAGTCTATAGCCTAGTCTATAGTATAGTCTGTAGCCTAGTCTATAGTATAGTCTATAGTATAGTCTATAGTATAGTCTATTGTATAGTCTATAGTATAGTCTATTGTATAGTCTATAGTATAGTCTATAGTATAGTCTATAGTATTGTCTATAGTCTAGTCTATAGTATAGTCTATAGTATTGTCTATAGTCTAGTCTATAGTATAGTCTATAGTCTAGTCTATAGTCCAGTCTATAGTCTAGTCTATAGTCTAGTCTATAGTCTAGTCTATAGTCTAGTCTATAGTCTAGTCTATAGTCTAGTCTATAGTCTAGTCTCTAGTCTAGTCTATAGTCTAGTCTCTAGTCTAGTCTATATTCTTCTATAGTCTAGTCTATAGGCTAGTCTAGCCTATAGTCTATACTATAGTCTAGTCTATTGTCTAGTCTATAGTTTAGTTTATAGTCTAGTCTATAGTCTAGTCTATGGTATAGTCTATAGTCTAGTCTATAGTCCAGACTATAGTCAAGTATATTGTCTAGACTATGGTTCAGTTTAGTCTATAGTACAGACTGTAGCTCAGTTTATAGTCTAGTCTTTAGTCTGGTCTAAAGTCTAGTCTGTAGTCTAGTATATAGTCTAGTCTATAGTCTAGTCTATAGTCTAATCTATAGTCTAGTCTATAGTCTAATCTATAGTCTAGTCTATAGTCTAGTCTATAGTCTAGTCTATAGTCTAGTCTATAGTCTAGTCTATAGTCTAGTCTATAGTCTAGTCTATAGTCTAGTCTATAGTCTAGTCTATAGTCTAGTCTATAGTCTAGTCTATAGTCTAGTCTATAGTCTAGTCTATAGTCTAGTCTATAGTCTAGTCTATAGTCTAGTCTATAGTCTAGTCTATAGTCTAGTCTATAGTCTAGTCTATAGTCTAGTCTATAGTCTAGTCTATAGTCTAGTCTATAGTCTAGTCTATAGTCTAGTCTATAGTCTAGTCTATAGTCTAGTCTATAGTCTAGTCTATAGTCTAGTCTATAGTCTAGTCTATAGTCTAGTCTATAGTCTAGTCTATAGTCTAGTCTATAGTCTAGTCTATAGTCTAGTCTATAGTATAGTCTATAGTCTAGTCTATAGTCTAGTCTATAGTCTAGTCTATAGTCTAATCTATAGTCTAGTCTAAAGTCTAGTCTATAGTCTAGTCTGTAGTCTAGTCTATTGTCTAGTATATTGTCTATTCTATAGTCTAGTCAAGAGTCTAGTCTATATTCTAGCCAATAGTCTTGTCAAAACTCTAGTCAATTGTCTAGTCTATATTCTAGTCTATAGTCTAGTCAATAGTCTAGTCTATAGTCTAGTGTATAGTCTAGTGTATAGTCTGGTCTATAGTCTAGCCTTTATTCTGGTCTATATTCTAATAAAGTGTAAAGTCTAGTATGAATTCTAGTCTATATCATAGTTTTTAGTCTAGTCTATAGTCATGTCTATATTCTAGTCTATAGTAGGGTTTATAGTTTAGTCTATAGCCTAGTGTATAGTGTATAGCGTATCCATTAGTCTAGTCTATAGTCTGGTCTGTAGTCTAGTGTAGAGTATTATCTATAGTGTAGTGTAAAGTAAAGCCTAGTTTATAGTCTATTGTAAAGTCCATTTGTTACACGGTTTTTCCTAATTTTTGTTCAGTTCTCTTAATTAAAGCTGATTTAATAAAGAAATTCTAAGTTCACTATCAGGTTTAGTAAAGATGATTCTTTTGAAAAGGAACAAAATATATTGGGTTAACGTTAAAAAATTATTCAATAAATCATCAACAAACAATTTACAAATTCTATATAATTATTTCTATAATACATTTACAAAACTTTTTTGGTAAAAAGTTAAACAAAATAAAATTTTAACTTTTTAAACAAAAAATATAAACAATTTTAAGTATTATACAAAAAAATCGAGATCAAATTTGATTTAAACGAATTTTTTTTGATTTGCCAGCAACATGTAGCTAAATATGTATCTTTCAATCTTTCAATTTGTTCCTGAATTCTTTTTTATTTTTATTGCATTAATGTATTAAAAAAAATTATACAATTTTATTTCACAAAATTCTCACACTTGATTATTATTAAATATTAAAAATCTGAATTTTTTATAAACAAACATTTATTTACTATATATTTTTTATTATTTTAATAAAATCTTAAACTGTAAATTAAACTATATTATTTGCGTTATTATTAATAATTTTGTTATAAAAATATTCTTATTATTAGTTTTTTTTTCATAAAAAACTTTAACATTTATAATAATTTCTCTAAAAACTTTTATCATTTCAGTTCCTGTTAAATACAATCTAAGAAGACAACACTCTTCACAATCTATTACCCTGGAAACACCATCCTCTAGCAGTCAACATCAACTACAATCGGATATGGAAATGGAAATACAAATAAAATTAGAATCAGATAAATCATCTATAGATTTAGAAATGTTTGGTTCATATTCCTCGGATACTTCGCTGCAAAGTGAACCAAATAATACAAACGCCCAAGAACCTTCCACTTCATCAAGCGGTCTAATAACATCAAATCCTACTGCCTTAATTGCCCTACAACAGCTGGCCTCCATATCATCGGCTCAGTGTATGGAACGTTTAGTGCCCAGTTTACCCAAAGATCTATTGGCCCAAAATGAATCATTATTGTATGGTGGTCGCAAGAAATTACCACGTCAAAGTACAAAACGTATGTCGCAATATGAGACAAATCGTTGTCCGCTCTGTTCGCGGGTCTATCGTTCACAGGCATTTCTCAATGAGCACATGCGCAAGGAACATTCAATATTAATATAAATCTTTTGAACAAAAAAAAATGGAATTGAATGCAAAGAAACACAGGCAAGATTAGTTTTTAAGAATTGAGCCTATTAACTATAGTTTTTTTATATACATACATAATATATATTTGTAATTCATGCATAAATCTATGCAAACATTTTTATTAGAAATAGCAAATAATTTAAATACAATCTACAATAGATTTTTAAACATCTTTAAAAACAAAATCATCAATATTTAGTTACCAAGTGAAAACTTTACAACTAGTTATATACTAAAAGATTATGGTCCATATAGTGAAAATTTAGATTTACCTAATAAAAAAAACCCTTAAAAACTTGAATTTAACTGAAATATTCACGTAGAAAAACAAATTTGAAAACTACTGAAATACGTGCTGGAAATTGAGCCCCTAAAAGTTTGACTGACAACAATTCCAACAACAACCTATCAGCAAGTAATAAGGAATCCATTCAGTTTTTCACATCTCCATATCGGTATAGACTAGACTATAGACTAAACAATAGACTAGACAAAAGACTAGACTATAGGCTAGTTTATAGACTAAATTATAGACTAGACTGTAGACTAGACTATAAACTAGAATACAGACTAGACTATAAACTAGACTATAGACTAGACTATAGACTAGACTATAGACTAGACTATAGACTAGACTATAGACTAGACTATAGACTAGACTAGACTAGACTATAGACTAGACTATAGACTAGACTATAGACTAGACTATAGACTAGACTATAGACTAGACTATAGACTAGACTATAGACTAGACTATAGACTAGACTATAGACTAGACTATAGACTAGACTATAGACTAGACTATAGACTTGACTATAGACTAGACTATAGACTAGACTATAGACTAGACTATAGACTAGACTATAGACTAAACTATAGACTAGACTATAGACTAGACTATAGACTAGACTATAGACTAGACTATAGACTAGGCTATAGACTAGACAATAGACTAGACTATAGACTAGACTATAGACTAAACTATACACTAGACTATAGATTAAACTATAGATTAAACTATAGACTACACTTTCATCTCTTTTCATCTCTTATCAAACTCATTAAGATTCTGGTTAAACCTCAAGCCTTTAGATAAATACGATCTATACAGAGAACACCCTTGATCACATGATCAAACATTAAAATATAAAACATTCAAAAGAGTTCGATTTAAATAAATTTAAACTCTTTCACGCCACAAAATCTCGATAGATCTTGATCGATCAATAGACCAAATGTTACCATGTTTACTAAAGTTTCTTTTCCATTTTATCGCTATCTCAATGTATCGTAATGAAAATTCACAAAAAGAAGAAATAAACTTAAATTCAAATTGTTTTCCGAAAAATCATGTAGTGTAAAAGATTTTACGCTTTTTCGGTGAAAATAACAGTCTGAAGGACCATAACTTTTAAATGTAATTTAACACTAATATTCAATTAAAACAAAATAGAAAAAAATCAAAGAAATGAATTACACATAAAAAAAACTAACTAAAACATAAGAAAATAAATTACTATGAAAATTTATTAAAATAAACTAAACAAATTAAGCTTTAAAATTTAAACCGAAGGACCATTTAAAAAAAGTCAAATTTTTCTTATTAACAACTCTACATAACATTTTTGCACCAACTTTAAAAACTATTTAATAGATAAGTAGTTACAAGAAAAAATTAATAAAAAAAATCAAAATATTACAAAATTTCTAAAAAATATTTATATTAAACATCATATCCTATGACAAAACAAACGATTTCAACTTTCATATTAAAAAAAAATACGCCCTTACTTCACCACTTACATTATTACATAGTAATTTACAATTACAACTATTATTTTTAATACAAAAAATTAAGTTTTATTTTAAGCATTAAGTTTCAGGTTAAAAATAAACAAAACTAATTTCAAAATAGCTTTAATTGAAAACTCTTTTTTTATAAATTTCTTTAAATTTGATAAATAATTTATTAAAAAAGAGGTACTTAACTACTAAATTTTATCAAAAAAATAAATTTTGATTAAAATTTAGGTTAAAAATTAAAAAAAAAACAAATATACATTTTTGAGGAGCAAATAAAATTTATGTTAAGCCTTTAATCAAACAGACAAAGAACTAAAATTTTTATTAAATTATACTACTATTTAGCATAAAACAACTATTTAAAATAAGTTTAAGATAATAAGAATAAAATCAATAAAAAAATTTCAACACAAAATAATGTTTTACTTAGGTAAATCAAACAAAATTTAATTGCATGACCACATTTTCCAATTTATTTATTATTTTATATTTGACTTAAGAAATTAGAATTGAATTGGTCAAAACCGATCTGTTTTCTAGACGATCAGTACGATACAAATATTGAGATCTTAATTGTAGATGGTGGATTGCAAAATGTACATGTTTTAACTGATCACGTCAAATATTAAGATCTTAACTGTGAAAATTTCAATAGAAGATGATTTCATTTAATTTTGAATAAAACTCATTGAGTTGGTATAAAACGATCTGTTTTCTAGACGATCAGTACGATTCAAATATTGAGATCTTAATTGTAGATATCGGATTGCAAAATGATCATGTTTTAACTGATCACTCCAAATATTAAGATCTTAACTGTGAAAGTTTCAATAGAAGATTATTTGATTAATTTGAGAAAAAAAACTTACTTCTATTCTAGTAATTGTTACGATCCTATATTAGAATACGATTAGGATATCAATAACCCAAGAATGTTGTGATCTTAATTCAACAAATATCAGCTGAAAACGATCTGCACTTAATCTTTTTATAAGTGATCATCAGCAGGATATCAAATATATTGTGTACTTGACTGTTGCAGTCTTAAACGATCAATAGTTCAAATATTAAGATCTTAACTTGACGATTCTTTCTTAATTGTAACGATTCTATATTAAAGTACAATTAGGATTTCAATAACCCAAGAATGTTGTGATCTTAATTCAACAAATATCAGTTGAAAATGATCTGCATTTAGTCTTTTTATAGGTGATCAGCAGCACGATATCAAATGTATTATGTATTTGACCGTTTGCAGTCTTAAACTATCAATAGTTCTAACATTAAGATCTTAACTGTAGAAATCGAGGTACAGAAGAGACCAGATTTTAAAACGATCGGGTCAAATATTAAGATCTTAACGGTGAAACTTTTAAACGAAGACATTCTGGTAACGTTATTCTTTTTTGTCCGACTTTATTAAGAGATAAACCAATAAACTTTTCTGAAACTATACTTGAAGCAGTTGCGGTCCTATTGAAATTCGACTTGCACAGAGTTAGAAACAGATTTTCTACCTTGTTTTCTTTTAGGGTGATCTTGTCTTGTATGAATTTGTGCATTTTTACCAAAATTCTTATTGAAATTGTAAATAATTATATTTTTATTGCGTTTTATTAGATCTAATAGTAACTTTAGAATGAGATCTTAAGTGTGGTAGCTGATCTGCGAAGTGAACAACCTTTTTAACTGATCAGTCAACATATTATGATCGTAATTAAAGAAATAACACCATTTTACCCGATCAGTCAGGTCTTAGCTATAAAATATGATCTTGTCTTGTACGAATTTGTAAACATTGATCGAAATTCATATTGAAATTAGAAATTGTTAACTTTTTTTTGGAAAATATTAGTGTAAATCGTAACTTTAGAATGATTAGAATATAAGTTATATAAATTTTATGATCCTAATTATATAAAGATCACCATTTTACCCGATCAGTCTATATATTAAGATCGTAACTGTAGACGTTCTAGATCAATATTTAAGGCAAACCCTTGCCATATTTTTTCGCGATCAGCAGAGCAATTTAGACCTTGGCACCGAAGTATACTTTTCCAATGGAATATATAAGATTGAGTTCTGCTGAATCTGAATATGGTCTTAGATTGCTGCATCGAGATATTGTCTCCTAAAGTTTATTATAACACCGAGAAAACTTCATTATATATAAAGTTTGTTATAACATTTGAAAGTCCAATCTGTTGACTTTAAAAAGTCATAAACTTTGTTATATCATTTGAAAAAAACGTATTTATTCAGCTCATTTGTTTTAAAAAGTAACATTGATCTTTGTTTTTAAAATTGTTGGGTTATTGTGATCTTTAATGTATAATTTCAAAAGTAATCGATCGGCTTCTTTTTAGTTCATCAATAGATCGAATATAACGATCTGATCGTTGGGTGATCTTCAATATACAAATGTTAAAAGTCAACATAAAGATGTGCTTCCTTTATGTTGATCAATAGATCGTATGTTGTGATTTTAACGGTGAAAGTTTGAACAGAAGAAGAGATCTTATTGTGAAATTCTTTCTAAGTGATATTTTTGGGCAAATTTTATAAATTAAAAATTTACTTCTCAGATCTAGGCGAACACTAACTTAAAGAACAAGTTTTTCTAATAAAAACCTTTTTTTAATAAAAAGTATTGGGCAAAATTAGCGTGTTCATGATCAAGTAAAATTTATTGTAATTTTTCAAGCCTATATCGATTGGAAATGTATACTAGATAAGAAACATTTTTCGATCACTTTATGTTTTGGAATAAGGTGCGAAGTTTTGTATATAACCTCAACACATAGATCAAGTTATATTTCCTTCGATATATAATTATCTCCTATCTACAGAACATATCGCATAAGATATATTCAAAAATATGTTAAAATGTCTGCCACACTTATGGAAACATTTAACTGATTCTATAGAATAATCCGCCTTCAGAAAATTGATTTTAACAAACATTCGATTCTGAAAAGAAGAAATATATTTGAATTATTATTAATTTAAATTATTTAAAACAAAAATAAACAAAAATCAAATCCAAAATTTATGTGTTGTAATTTCTTTCCGTAGTTTCCTATATTCATACATATTTTAATAAATTTTTGTAGTTTTTTTGAATTTTTGTTGTTGGTATTTTCTTTTCTTTAATTTTTGTAAAAATTCTCTTCAACTTCGGTAATATAATTATAGTAATTCCTTAGATAGAGTTTTGTTAAATAAATTTTCTTTTTCCTTCAGTTTATCATCATCCCGATGTTTCGCTACATATGACTCCGTATCAACAACGTTATCCCTGTAATGTTTGTGGTAAAAGTTATCTACGTAAAGCTCATCTAAAACGTCACGTTACGAATGAATGCATTGGTGTGCCACCGAAATTTGCTTGTGAATATTGTTCATCACGTTATAAACGTAAGGAGGACCTTAAGCGTCATATGTTAATGGTTCATAAAATTGATTTGCGTAAGACCCTACAGTCTAAAAATAATTATAGTTTAGATGATATGCCATTATCGATCAGTTACTATGGTAATACAAATGCTGCAGCACAACCACATCACCTTCAAACATCCAATCATCCACATTCTTCTATTCCACAATCGCATCATCATCATCGTCGTCATACCTCTTTGGAACCACATTTCGATGATCAGGCGTATTTCCTTGATTTCTAATCGTACAGCTGACAGTCTAATGTATTACTTATGAAGAGTACATCAAGTTAAAGTACAAATTATAGCAAGTATAGAACACATTCAAAATCGGTATTGTTTTCTGAAATATTTGTTTGTTTCAAAATTTTTGTAAAAGACGAAAAAAAGAAATATTGAATGAATTTTTCCTTATGTTTAGAGTAAGTACAATTTAAATTAATTTTATTATTTATAAGTTATCTGATAGTTTTAAAAGTATTTAAATAAAATGTTAAATTTTTATATTAAAATATAAAAAATAGATGATTATTAAATCCACTAAAAACTACAAAAAAGACTATAGACTAAACTATAAACTGGATCTATAGACTAGATTGTAAACTAGACTATATACTAGACTAGTTTAAAAACTAGACTATATACTAGACTAGTTAAAAACTAGACTATACTATAGACTTGACTATAGACTAGACAATAGACTGGACTAAACTAGACTATAGACTAGACTATAAACTAGACAATAGACTAGACTATAAACTAGACTATAGACTAGACTAAAGCCTAGAGTTTATACTAGACTATGAATATGAATATAGGCTGGGCTATAGAATAGAATATAGACTGAAGGATGCTGAAGGCTAAAGTATATAACGAACTATAGACTAGACTATAAACTAAACTGTAAGCTAGGCTATAGACTAAACTTTAGACTAGAGTATAGTCGTGCATAGACTACACTAACTACTAAAGTATATACTAGACTAAATACTAATCTTTAAACTAGACTATACTATAGACTTGATTGTAGACCAGACTGTAGACTGGGCTGTAGACTAAACTATAGAATAGAATATAGACTAGACTATAGGCTATACTATTGAATAGAATAGACTATAGACTAGACTATAGACTAGACTATAGACTAGACTACAGACTAGACTATAGACTAGACTATAGACTAGACTATAGACTAGACTATAGACTAGACTATAGACTAGAGTATAGACTAGACTATAGACTAGACTATAGACTAGACTATAGACTAGACTATAGACTAGACTATAGACTAGACTATAGACTAGACTATAGACTAGACTATAGACTAGACTATAGACTAGACTATAGACTAGACTATAGACTAGACTATAGACTAGACTATAAATAGACTATAGACTAGACTGGACTGTAGACTAGACTATAGAATAGTCTATAGACTAGACTATACTATAGACTGTACTGTAGACTAGAATATAGACTATGACTATAGGCTGGGCTACAGAATCGATTGTAGACTAAACTAAAGACTAAAGTATATGCAAGATTAAAGGCTAGACTATAGACTAGACTATGACTAGACTAAATTCTAGACCAGTCTAAAATCTCTACTGAATGCTTCACTAGTCTATAGACTAGACTAGATTATAGACTACACTAAAGACAAGATTATAGATAAATATGGACTAAAATATCTATAAGACTAGATTATAGATACATATGGACTAAAATATCTATTTGACTACACGCTTGGTAAATAGATCTTCGAATTTTGCTATCCCCATATAAATGTTCTAGACAAGTCTATAAACCATAAGTGGTTTAAAGGTAACAATGTATCATATAAAATCCTTGAAGATAAGTTCCAATGAAATCGATCAATAAAGACCAAAGAGAGCAACTTTGATCTTCTCTAACTCAGGCAGATCTTGGCCAATAGAGCTCAAAATTTGTGTCTGGTCTACTATCAAATAGTAGATTTTTCGTGGGGTTACTTGACACAAAACTGCCCATACATACATATGTACAAATATCATCAAATCTTAAGAACATATAAAAATGCTGAATTCTCAACAGAAAACTTTTAAAGCAAAATTTCCTCTCTTTGGCACAAGGTGAGTAATGCGTCAACATTTACTTTAAACATTGATGTAATATATTTAATTCCTCTCGTTTTTTCAGAAAATGTATTCAACTTATTTCTCCTGAACTTTTTACATAGAACATATTTACGTTTCATCGTTTTTATCTTAATCCTGATCAACAGGTTTTAAACATTAATTGTTTAAATATCAAAGCAAAGCAAAAAAAAAGGACTCAATCTCTTTGAACACGATTTAAAAAAAGGACATGTCTAGACAAAAGGTAAGTGTAAAGCATAATAGTTGTTGGAAAATATTATTTGTTTCTTTACGTTAAACTTGTAAAAGTGTTACTGTACTTTTGTGGATTTCCTTTTTTACCAATTTCATCTCGTTTTTAAACAATTTCATCTCGTTTTGTTTGTGTTTCCCTTCGTGTTGTCTAAAAATAAGTTTTTGTGTCTTTTTTTGAAAATATTTTCAAGGTTTTCACAATTGCTATTAAGCACATATGGTGGGTTATGTTCAAGGATTTTTCAAACATATTCGGAGTTTTATGGTTGATATTTGTTTGATGTGATGTTTTTAGTCTTTTTAAATTGTTGAATATTTGTATTTTTTGTAAAACTGTTTGATAGACGTTTTCGAGAACTGGTGGTAATTTTTATCAACCTCTGTTGATGATATGATGTTCCTTGTTGAATAATCCCAATTTTCATTATAATGCTTACATGATTGCTCAAAACATAAAAAAGTTCTATAATAGAAATCTGGAAATATGATTAAATGTAAATGTATCCCATCTATGGCGGGACAATGGCATCTTGCCAACTCCTCCAGAAGTCATTACTGAGTAAGTTTAGTCTTCAATCATGTAGCACGAAAGTCCAGTTGACACCCTCTCGGAATGTGTAGTAGGGCTTGGAATCTTTGAGGTTAAAACGCCGACCCAATAATTCTCTTCTGCCTGAAGGTGGACCATTTGCATTGTACAAGTTCATATAGTTTATAACGATAACTATCGACGAAAGGGTCAGTATGCTTTTATTCTAGAACTGAACTAGAACTAAAATAGAACTGAACTAGAGCTGTACTAGAACTGAACTAGAACTGAACTAGAACTGAACTAGAACTGAACTAGAACTGAACCATAACTGAACTGGAACTGAATTAGAACGGAACAAGAACTGAACTATAACTAAAATAGTAAACTTAATGTTAGTTTAGAAATTCTCCACGATGGTATTTCCAAGTATATGCTAACGACCCGGAATCCGATACAACCCTCTTGTGGAATGTTTTGCCATCTTATTTAGGAATGCCTGACATTCTAGGACCAAGTTTGATAATATGTAAAGTCCACTTAAAGCCATTAGAATTAAGCTTGAAGAACGATACATTGATCTGCAAGTTCGAAGAAACTATCTGTTCAGGTATGTGCTATGTGGAAGCCATAACCTACAAACATTATATTTTATGTCTTTCAGTCATCGGTGAAGACCTTATGCAAACCTTCACGGCGGAATAATTCCATCACACTTAGATCGTGTTGTCAACCGCAGTGTTTCTCTGTGTATACAGATTAAATGAGATCATTCTTCGCTCTACAAAATACGTCTCCATCTGAACAGTCTGGTTTAAATTCCTGCCAAAGAAGATTTCAGATATAATCGAAAGATTGTCGCATATTCCACAACGGTATTGTAATGTTCACCGACAACTGACTAATCCGTCTAGCAAGATCCATGAACGGATGATCTACAATTTTCATTAACACCACAAGTCAACAATATTAAAATGAATAACACAAAATTTAGTTAAGGAACTCCTAAATACATATATCCAGCATTTTCGAATTTATAAAACTAGAGGTAAAACTTCATGGCAAAGCATAATTAAACATTTAAATGAAACGTTTAAAACCCAGTATTATATAAAACCTCCTCAAAATTAAGTTATTATTTCCATAATACCCAATTTAAAAAAAAACTCCCATCAAAAACAAAATCTACCTCTAAAAATGTTCATAGCTATTCCATAATAGTTAACAAGATCATTGCCAAATTTCAAAACCAAAGAAACAGGTTGCAAATTTAAACAAATTCATTAAATACACAAATAGCAATATTTCCCTAAAAATGATTTGGGTAGCAAATATAAAGACACTTAAAACAAAAGCAAACAATATCACCAAAATCATATCCTGTTAAAGATCAGCAAAAACAAAATTCAAAAATGTATTTAAATACATACATACATATAAATATGTATGTATTTGTAAATGTACATACATATGTATGTACAAACATTTAACAAATAACCTTGAAACTAATTTAAAGAAAAAATCTCAGGGTTAAATTTAATCAGAATACGAATTTTGAAAATCGATATGCATCGTAGGGTGCTGAGTTTAAAAAGAACAACAATTTCACAGCAGATTTTATATTTCGATTTCATTTGAAATTCCTATGAAATTTGAGGTTATGTTTTTAAAATATTTAACCCACACTTAAAAGAAAATTAAACATATACATACACATGTTTGTAGTATGTGTATGTAGCATAATTATGTATGTGTGTACATTAGGGTAGATACGTTTGTTTGGACAAAAACTGTGGTTCTAATATTGCCACAGAAGATGAAAGCTTGGTTTTTACTATAATCCAGACTATAGCCTAAACTATAGTGCAGACTATAGATTAAACTATAGTCCAGACTATAGACTGATGAGCTAGGTCAGTGGATAAAATGTTTTTCTTTATGGGTTTTTAAACTAAACTATAGTCCATACTTTAGACAAAACTTTAGTCCCGTCTACAGACTAAACTACAGTCCAGACTAAACTATAGTCCAGACTAAAGACTAAACTATAGTCCAGACTAAAAACTAAACTGTAGTCCAGACTATAGACTAAACTATAGTCCAGACTATAGACTAAACTATAGTCCAGACTATACACTTAACTATAGTCCAGACTATAGACTAAAATATAGTCCAGACTACAGACTAAACTATAGTCCAGACTATAGACGAAACTGTAGTCCAGAATATAGACGAAACTATAGTCCAGACTATAGACTAAACTATATTCCAGACTATTGACTAAACTATAGTCCAGACTATAGACGGAACTATAGTCCAGATTATAGACTAAACTGTAGTAAAAACTATAGACTATAGTCCAGACTATAGACGAAACTATAGTCCAGACTATAGACTAAACTATAGTCCAGACTATAGACTAAACTATAGTCCAGACTATAGACTAAACTATAGTCCAGACTATAGACTAAACTATAGTTCAGACTATAGACTAAACTATAGTCCAGACTATAGACTAAACTATAGTCCAGACTATAGACTAAACTAAAGTCCAGACTAAAAACTAAACTATGGACAAGACTGAAAACTAAACTACATTCCAGACTATAGACTAAACAATAGTCAAGACTATAGACTAAACTATAGTCCAGACTATAGACTAAACTATAGTCCAGACTATAAATTAAAATATAGTCCAGACTAAAAACTAAACAATAGATCAGACTAAAAACTAAACTATAGTCCAGACTATAGACTAAACTATAGTCCAGACTATAGACTAAACTACTGTCCAGACTATAGACTAAACTACAGTCCAGACTATAGACTAAACTATAGTCCAGACTATAGACTAAACTATAGTCCAGACTTTTGTCCATACAACATTACTAAACATAGACCAGACTGTGATCAGGCAACAGTCTAGTTTACAGTCTAAGAATTAGTCTCGAATATTATCCATTCTAAAGTCTAAGAAATGTGAAAAAGAATGGTAATAGAAACTTCAAAAAGGACCTTTTTATCCTTGGCTCCATCTAAGCTAATAATGACATCAGAACAAAACATTAGAGATATGGTATCTTAGAAAGAACTAGATTTACATTTTCGGCAGGAACATCAGCAATTTGCATTTGTGTCACCCTAATGAATATTCTCTATTATAAAATCTGTATTTATAAGTAAAAGTGCTAAACTAAAAAGGTTTAGGTACCTAGAACCTCAAAACAAAAAAAAACAAAAACAATTTCAATACATGTTGATATTGAGCATAGATATTTGAAAGGATGCTTAGTAAACAATATACATTTTTTGTGGATTGCCGTGTTGTTGTTGTTGCTGTGTTAATCCTGGCTTTATCCAAACAAAGCCTTAGACACTTGCAATCCTGTCTATGTATGTATGGCTGTATATCTCTATATTTGTATTTAGAAAGTATGCAAACGTATTAGTTTGGAAAAACTTTAAAATTTTCCATATTACTCTTTCTATTTTTATACCTTTCTCTCTCTCGCACACTTCTTTATACACAAAGTAGGTAACAAGTTTTCCTTTTTCTTCGATTCCTTATGACAGCTGTGCGCAGGCGTAAACTGCTCTATTGTCTTTTGTTGGTTTTTTTTTTTTCATCTACACAGATTGTATTAATGTATGTTTGTGTGTGTAAGAGTGTGGAAAATTCGACTTTTTTCGCTTTTATATTTTTTCTAATTTATACTGGTGTCTTCTAGTGTTTTTGTTGTTGTTGTTTTTTGTGAAAATTCTCTTTTGTGTATCTCATCTGTGTATTTGTTTGAAAATTTTGTAAAGATGTTTAAGCTAAAATTGCTTTCAACGAGCATTACAGCTAGTGCAGAAACGTTTGTAGTGCAGTTAAGACGCTTTTTCTCCTAATTAAGCCGTTTTGTTAAACTTTTATTTGAAAGTGTTTTAAAGAAAAGTGAATTTGTTTGAAAAGCATAAAAGAGTGAAATTAAGTTGAGCTTTTGGATTTAAAAAGAAATAAAAAAAAGTTTAAAGCTTTTATGTTTAGAATTGAGCTTTAAAGTTATATAAAGAAAAATTGCGAAAATAGTGAACATTTCTAAAGCTTTTTTTATAAAAAAATATCTAAAAGCTTTAAAATATTTAAACAGATATTGAAAAAATGTTGTCAATAGTGTCATATTATTTTAAGCGAGACTCAAAAATAAATAAAAGGATCCAGTCAATACGTTTATGTACCCATGGATCAATTTCTTATAAAAATATTAACGACAAGTTTTTAGTTCCCAATAATTTAAAAAGTTTTCTTTGCGATCAACTTTTATTAGATTTGACTTAAATTTCTTGGTTTAAAATTGTGTTTTAATTTTCGATTGCAAATGTTCTATCAAAAATCAAAACTCCAAACTATTTGTTCGAAAATGGGACTTAAAGCCATATAATTACTTTATGATCTTAATAATCAAATGCATTATTTTATGAACAGTTTTATTTGTTCAGAAATGTCGCCATTTTCTTCCTTTAAAAATGTCTTCAAAACCAAATCTTAGAAGTTTTAGTAAAATTTATACAATTTTTAATATTTTCGGTTAAAAATCTTTAATATTTTCGGTTAAAAAGTCCATTATGTATGTTGAAAAATTTTTTCTCAGCTTTCGAAAGCTTCATATTTTTGCGAGTTCATCAGCCACTTTCATCTTCGGACTGTTTGTCATACAAATGATTTCTTTGCGTGAAGTTTAAGCTCAGCTTTTGCTATTTAAAAATAAACCAAATCACATTAGCTTTGTGTAAAGCTTTCTACTGTCAACTAGATTTTCGGTCATATTTTTGAGTTTGAACATACCTTTAGAAAAAGTAATATTGTACTGTTTTTCGTTTAGGTACATTTTCCTTACATAAGTAAATTAAAACTTAAAGTGCTTTTAAAAGCTTTTTCATAAAAAATAGCTTAATCTAAGTTTTTGCTGGAAAAATCATATAAGCCATAGAAAGCTTCCTATTATTAACTAGATTTTTAGCAAAATGCTATTGTTTTCCTTACAATTCCACTAATGAAAACAGAGCAAAACATAATGAGCTTTCATAAGCTTTTTAATTTCAAAATCTACTTAAAACCCTACAACTTTAGGATTCATTGCAAAACGTTTAGGGTCTTATGCAAACCAATGTTAACAATGGTTTTAACAACCATTGTTAACTTAATAATCGTTTTTGCATAAGACCGTTAAGCTTTCAAAAGCTACCTTATGTCAACTTAATATTCTATTTATTGGCGAATTTATCTGCTTTTTTTACTTTAGGAAAAGCTATATTTTACTGTTTCCGTGCCAGTGTTGAAAATAAAGTAAAACTTTATGAATTTTTAAATTTATTACGCTTAAGAAAACTCAAATCAATTCAAATTCACTCTTTCACAACATTTCACTTTACACTTAATAAAAGTTTAACAAAATAAAAACTGCGCTCTTAAAAACCTTTCTGTACTGACAACAAAATCGTTTTTTGTCATCTTCACTAATATTCTCTTCATTTCTTTCTTTGCAGGTTAAACCTAAAGGATTTTAGTTAGAACAGAACTAGACAACTCTAAAACTAAAACATGAATCCAACATTTAGCTATATTACAAACTTATACTAATCTATTTTTCTTTTTTCTTTAGGTCGTTTTTTTGTGGATTTTCTTGCTATGTTATGAAAAGGTAATAAATATTCCCAAAAAATAAAAAAGAAAATGGATTTAACAACTTCATCACACCACCATCATCATTGTAACCCCCCTCTATCTCAACAATATTCATCTGAAATTAATTACATTCATTTGCGCAATGGTTTAAGGGAGCTTTGATCATAATCTTAAAATTAGTATTTAAGCAACATAAAGAAATTATTTTAAATCTAAATACAATATTCTTACGCTTTTGAACTAAACATTTGCAGCTAAAAGGATTAAACAAAAGCAATCTAAAATTTATTATTCTAGTTGTACATATTTGGAGAATAAATTATTTTTGTTAACTTTGATATAAATTTTTAAAAATTTAAGTTTAAAAGTTATTTTTACATTTTCATAAGTATTTTCTGCATGCCCATTAAAATAATAGAAATATGTAGTTAGAAATTTATGTATGTATATATGTGATCAATTCTATATATATATATATATATATATATATTATATATTATATATATATAATATATTATATATATATATATATATATATATATATATATATATATATATATATATATATAATTATATATATATATTATATATATAATTATATATATAATATATATATATATATATTATTGTACTTGAATTTAAAGTCAATAATCTGCAGTCTCGACTATAGACTATTCTATAGTCTCGACTATAGAATACTCTATAGTCTCGACTATAGACTATTCTATAATCTCGACTATAGACTATTCTATAGTCTCGACTATAGACTATTCTATAGTATCGACTATAGACTATTCTATAGTCTCGTCTGTAGACTATTCTATTGTCTCGACTATAGACTATTTTATAGTCTCGACTATAGACTATTTTATAGTCTCGACTATAGACTATTTTATAGTCTCGACTATAGACTATTTTATAGTCTCGACTATAGACTATTTTATAGTCTCGACTAAAGACTATTCTATAGTCTCGACTATAGACTGTACTATAGTCTATAGAGCAGTCTAAAATCGAGACTATAGAACTGTCTATAGTCGAGACTATAGAACAGTCTATAGTCGGGACTATAGAACAGTCTATAGTCGAGACTATAGAACAGCCTACAGTAGAGACTATAGTACAGTCTATAGCCGAGACTATTGAACAGTCTATAGTCGAGACTATTGAACATTCTATAGTCTCGACTATAGAACGGTCTATAGTCGAGACTATTGAACATTCTATAGTCTCGACTATAGAACGGTCTATAGTCGAGACTATAGAACAGTCTATAGTCGATACTATAGAACAGTCTATAGTCGAGACTATAGAACAGTCTATAGTCGAGACTATAAAACAGTCTGTAGTCGAGACTATAGAACAGTCTATAGTCGAGACTATAGAACATTCTATAGTCGAGACTATAGAACATTCTATAGTCGAAACTATAGAACATTCTATAGTCGAGACTATTGAACATTCTATAGTCGAGACTATAGAACATTCTATAGTCGAGACTATAGAACATTCTATAGTCGAGACTATAGAACATTCTATAGTCGAGACTATAGAACATTCTATAGTCGAGACTATAAACAATCTATAGTCGAGACTATAGAACATTCTATAGTCGAGACTATAGAACATTCTATAGTCGAGACTATAGAACATTCTATAGTCGAGACTATAGAACATTCTATAGTCGAGACTATAGAAGAGTCAATAGTCGAGACTATAGAACAGTTTATAGTCAAAACTATAGAACAGTTTATAGTCGAGACTATAGAACAGTCTATCGTCGAGACTATAGAACAGTCTATAGTCGAGACTATAGAACAGTCTATAGTCGAGACTATAGAACAGTCTATATTCGAGACTATAGAACAGTCTATAGTCGAGACTATAGAACAGTCTATAGTCGAGACTATAAAACAGTCTATAGTCGAGACTATAGAACAGTCTATATTTGGGACTATGGAACAATCTATAGTCGAGACTACAAAACAATATAAGGCGAGAATATAGAACAATCTGTAGTCAAGTCTATGGAACATTCCCCAGTCAAGTCAATAGTCGTAGAGACTATAAACAAATCTATGGTAAAATCATTATACTAATCCAAACTTTTAACCCGCAGGTCAAAAATCAAAACTACAAAATGCTTGTATTCTAAATTTTCCAAAAAAATAAAAATCTTCATTTGCTTTTTCATAAATTTCATAAAAACTAAAAAAAAATAAATCCCCAAAAATTAACATTAATTTTATTAATTTTTTAAAAATTTCTTAATTTTACAGATCTAACTCATAAATTTGCACAAATACACAAAGAAAATACCGCCCCTAATCAGGTACAAAAAATCAAGAAAACAAATACACGCAGCATATTAAATACCAACAATACAAAACGTTCGAATAGTCGCAATTCTATCGGTGAGTCAGCAAATGGCCCAACTATAGCAAATGTCAAGAATAAACGCATGTCCATGTCGGATGTGTCCGATATGCTGTATGAATTCTATAGAGCCAATGCAGCAGCCAAAGCACCTAAGGGTCTAGGACCCCAACAGCCACAGGTTGTTATGGGTTCGGGCGCCACAGCGGCGGCGGTAAAGTATGTTGGACAAACCTCACCCACGTCGGCGGAAACAAATGAACCGTCCAGTATAGCGGCCATTGCTACAAATGGTGCTGCCTCTGAAACGGCTTCAAAAAACTTGCAAAGTGATGAAATGATGAGTAATAAGTTGGCGGCTTCATTTCATCCACGCATTATGTACAACAACACCAACACTAAAGTGCCATCGGCAGATACAGCCAACGAGTGCAATATGCCATCTTTGACAGCTATACCCACATCGGTTGTGGTACCGCCTACAAATTTAGCTATTAATGCCGAACCTTTAGATATTAAGCCCATAATCAATCCTGCAACAGGTTTGGTGATGACACCCAATCCTAGTGTTATCAAACCCGTTCCCGTTAATACGTCGGCAAATCCTCAGGCAGCTGCCATAGCGGCCGCTTTAATACGCGACGGTTATCATAGTTTCCAACAGCAAATGCGTGCTCAGGAATTGATTAAATTCCATACGGGTAAAATTAATAAGAATGTTAAGGTGGAGGATTCGTCAACGACCAAGATATTGGAAAATTTCCTAAGACAACAAAGAAATTCTGAATGTGATAATGAGACCGGGTCTGATTATAATGATGGTGACGATGAGGATGATTCACGTTACAATGGTTTCGATGATATACATTTAATGGAAGGTTCGAAGGCACAATTTCCTCATTTATTGCATAATGTTATGACCAATAATTCCACGCCGGGTACACCAGCTCCCGGAGATTATTTCTCCGATGAGTCACAAAAGTATATGAGTCTAGCAGCTCAGGCCCAGGCTCAAGCCTACCGTAATCTCGAATATTCCTTAAGTGATTTTGGCAACACTAGTCCGAACGATAGCGCCAATATGGGTCCCACCGGCATCGGACCGGATGGTGAGCCAGTCTACGAATGTCGTCATTGTGGCAAGAAATATCGTTGGAAGTCGACCTTAAGACGTCACGAAAATGTCGAATGTGGTGGCAAAGAACCTTCTCATCAATGTCCTTATTGTCCCTATAAATCTAAGCAACGCGGTAATTTGGGTGTACATGTACGTAAACATCATTCTAATTTACCTCAATTGGCTAGTAAACGTCGTTCAAAGTATTCCATTAAATGTGAATCAAATCCCAGCAGTGCTAATGTCTCCGATGACTCGAATAGTAAACTGATTATAGACTGTTCCAAATGAGTGTGGGCCTATTTGATGGCTCAGTCTTGGGAGAAAGATAGATAACAATTGTTGAAAATGTTACAGGATAACGAGAGAGATGAGAGAGTTGAGTCGGAGAGAGAGATTGAAAAATGATTTGAAGATGTGTATAAAAAAGTAATTTTCATTTGTTTTGAAGAGAAAACTTAGCGTAAAGATTTTGTACTTTTCAAAATGTTTTAGCTAAATTAGAGGTCTTCACAATCTTGAGTATTTTAAAATATAAATAATCAATATTAAAACTTCTAGACGAAATACTTCAGCTTGTGATTACTTCTATTATAAATAGTAGTTAAAGATCCGATCAATTCGGCATTCGTGATCGGGATACTGATCATAATTCTTTTAAAACATTTGTAAATTACGGTTGATCACAGGCATGGAAAATTGCAATTTTCAACAAAAATAGTACTTTCTAGGTTTACAGTAGTTAGTTAACTAGAGTAAACTAGACTAGACTATTGAATAAACTATAGACCAGATTATAAACTAGAATATACCAGACTATAAATTAGAATAGACTAGACTATAGACAACAGTATAGATTAGACTATAGATTCGACTATAGACTAAACTATAGACTTGACTATAGACCTGACTAAAGACTATGCTATAGCCTATACTATAGACTAGACTATAGCCTATACTAAAGACTAGACTATATCCTATACTATAGATTAGACTTTAGCCTATACTATAGACTAGACTATAGCCTATACTATAGACTATAGCCTATACTATAGACTAGACTATAGCCTATACTATAGACTAGACTATAGACTAGACTAAAGACTAGACTATAGACTAGACTAAAGACTAGACTATAGACTAGACTAAAGACTAGACTATAGACTAGACTATAGACTAAACTATAGACTAGACTATATACTAGACTATAGACTAGACTATAGACTAAACTATAGACTAGACTATAGACTAAACTATAGACTAGACTATAGACTAGACTGTAGACTAGACTGTAGACTAGACTATAGACTAGACTATAGACTACACTGTAGACTAGACTATAGACTAGACTATAGACTAGACAATAGACTAGACTATAGACTAGACTATAGACTAGACAATAGACTAGCCTATAGACTAGAATATAGACTAAACTATAGACTAGACTATAGACTAGACTATAGACTAGACTAGACTATAGACTAGACTATAGACTAGACTAGACTATAGACTAGACTATAGACTAGACTATAGACTAGACTATAGACTAGACTATAGACTATACTATAGACTAGACTATAGCCTAGACTACAGATTAGACTAGATCTAGTCTAGAATCTACACAGATCTATTGACTACTTATCGTGGTCTTGGAAACTAAAAGTACTAAAGTACTGAATTTTCCATCCCTGGTTGATCATAGTATAACGGACTCTCTTCCCCTTTCTCTCTTCCTCTCTTTGTTTACCATATTTATCCTTATTGTAACTGATTTTGTACGATTTCTTTTTTATTTTGCTAAAACTGTTAAATATCAAAAAATCATTTAACAACAATGTTTTCTGTTTAATAACCCCTTTACCAAAGTTTATTTCATTTTATTTTCTATTAAAGAAAAAATTCTCCTCTAACTCTAAAGTTAGCTTATAATGTGCCAGCTTAATCCATTAAACAAATCAAATTGAAAAAGAAACAATTCCTTGCCATTTATTCCTAGAAATCAAAAATTTATAATTCCTTTTTTTAGTATTAAACAAATTTAAAAAACTTAGTCAAAACAGAAACCTTTAGGGTTTCTTATTATATTAAACGTCCCTCCTGCTCGCTCCAAAAACCTTAGTATTATACCAAAAGACTTATTTTTAATTAAATTCCTTGCAAAAAAAAAACTTAAAAATTTTCAACAAGTTTCTGTAAATGTGTGTGAAAGTGCGAAAATTTAACTTTCTAAGGCCGGGTTTCTTACTCCTCAGTTAAACTAGGCTTAACTTGCTGTTAGATTAAACTCGGAACAAATTTAGGCGGACTTTAACCGATGATTGTGTTTTTCAGTTTTCGATTTAAGCTCAGTTAACTTTGTTAGTAATGCCAAGTTTTCACTCAAAAACATAAACAATGAAAAGCTGTTTTTTGCAAACAATACTTTTGTAAAATGGAAAAATTTTGGAAAAATGTTAAATAAACATTTAAAATAATAATAAATAAAACAAAACAAATCAGAAAAATGCAATTTACTTAAAATATTATGTTTTTGTTCTCCCGAAATCATTGTTTTATTGTTTTTGTTAATTGTGTTTTCTCACTTATAACTTGAGTTTAATTGACCAATTATACTCAGTTAAACTGAGATAATGAATAACTTTACTGATAACTGAAAAACACGAAACATATATTAATCCAGGTTTAATCAAAGAATGAAGATTATCTTTATCAGAAAAACTCGCCCTAAGTGTCATCCCAAATATGTTTTAATTTTATTATTTTTTTTTAATATTTCTTTATAATTGTAAGTAATATATTTTTTTTAATTTACGTTATTATGAAAAAAATACTCCTATTACTTTAACCATCAAATCAAAATTAGTTTTTAAGCTTTTTTATTTTTTTCAAATGATCTTTTTATATATTTTTTTAAAAAAACATATACATTAAACATACTATATTATTAAACAAACGATTTTTTCTAATCAAAAGATATTATATTTTATATATATAATTTTAGTTATAAAAAATTTAAGTTTTAAATAAAAAAACAACAAAAATGTTTTAGCTTTACTTAGAGACTGGCGTGTAAAGTGTTTGCAACCAAATTCTTCAAAAATATTAAAACCAACAAAAAAAATAAACCAAAAAATTTTTAATATTTTTTTAAACAATTCTCAATAAGTGCAATTTTATATAAATCCCTTAGATTTTATATAAAAAATGCATATTTAAATATATTTTTATTAAGAATTATATTAATTTAAGGTTATATTTTAAAAAACGACAGTTTTTTTAATAGGTTAGATTGAAAGATAGATTCGATGAAAATCAACTATAGGACCTGTTAACTTATTCTTCTCTTTTAAAGTAGTTGGGTGGAAAACCTTATACAATGATCTATGAATAGAGTTATTGCCCAATATTTAGTAACTTAATTTTCTGCACCATTTTCTTTAAAATTTTTCAATATTTCTTAACCTTAAAGGGCGAGAAAAAGTTATAAGTGAGAAAACACAATTTAACAAAAACTATAAAACAATGATTTCGGAAGAACAAAAACTTAATATTTTAAGTAAATAGCAATTTTTTGAATTGTTTTGTTTTATTTATTATTGTTTTAAATGTTTATTTAACATTTTTTCAAAAATTTTAAATTTTATAAAAGTGTTGTTTGCAAAAAACAGCTGTTAATTGTTTATGTTTTTAAGTGAAAAGTTGACAATACTAACAAAGTTAACTGAGCTTAAATCTAAAACTGAAAAACACAATCATCGGTTAAAGTCATCCTAAATTTGTTTCGAGTTTAATCTAACAGCAAGTTAAGTCTAGTTTAACTGAGGATTAAGAAACCCGTCTTTAGTTAAGAATTCAATAATTATTCCCTAAACTAATTGTCGCAGAAAAATGACAGTTATCTTGTTGCCGAATAACAAAGAGTACATTTGACGGGAATGACTTTAACATATACAAAATTTAGAGCGGGTTTTTCTGATAAAGATAATTTACAATCTTTGGTTAAATATAGTTTAATCTATGTTTTGTGTTTTTCAGTAATCAATAACGATCCTTATTATCTTATGCAATGTATACACGATTGTTTGATCTTACAACGTTGGCAGTAAAATGTGCAGAAAATGTTTAATAATACTGTCAACTTACATATTTTGGGTAATGACAACCGTGTATCACAGCTTTTAGTTTAACTGAGTGCTAATGGCCAATTAAACCAAAGTTAGAAGTGAAAAAAAACAATTTAAAAAAACAATAAAACTATGAATTCGGAAGAAGAAAAACTTAATGTTTTAAGTAAATAGTAATATTCTGATTTGCTTTATCAATATTATTATTGTTTTAAATGTTTATTTATATTTTTTCTTAAATTTTTAATTTTACAAAAGTAATATTTGGAAACTACAGCTGTTCACTGTTTATGTTTTTGACTGAAAAGTTGCCAATACAAACAAAATTAACTGATCTTAGATTCATGACTGAAAAACACTATCATCGGTTAAAATCCGCCCAAATTTCCGAGTTTAATCTAACAGTAAAGTAAAGACTATTATAACTGAGTAGTAAGAAACCCGCTCTTAGAGTCTACCAAGTAATTAGACATTAGTAATAGTTAGGGCGAGTTTTTCTGATAAAGATAATCTTCATTCTTTGGTTAAACCTGGTTTAATATATGTTTCGTGTTTTTTAGTTATCAGTAAAGTTACTTATTATCTTAATTTAACTGAGTGTAATTGGCCAATTAAACTCAAGTTATAAGTGAGAAAACACAATTAACAAAAACAATAATTTCGGAAGAACAAAAACTTAATATTTTAAGTAAATTGCAATTTTCTGAATTGTTTTGTTTTATTAATTATTGTTTAAAATGTTTAACATTTTTCTAAAATTTTCCATTTTACAAAAGTATTGTTTGCAAAAAAAAACAGCTGTTAATTGTTTATGTTTTTGAGTGAAAACTTGGATTAGAGTTTACATTCTGTACTATTGTCTAGCCTAACCTGTAGTTTAAAGTCTACGGTATAGTTTATCCTAAGATCTAAATTATTGTTTACAGTCTCTACTAGGCATCTAAAATTCTGCACTATTATATTTTTTTCAGTACCGCCATGACATATTGAGTACATTTTTCAAACTTTTTCTCATAATAAGATTGTCAATAAAATATTACAATAGGTTAGTCTATAGATAAGTTATAGACTATTCCATAGACTAGCTAAGGGGCTGTTAAATTATTAACTAGTCAATAGTATGATTAATAGACTAGTCCATAAACTAGCCAATATTTCAAACAAACTAGTGAATTGACTAGTCAACTCGAAAGTCCATGAAACAGTCAACCGATTAGTTCAAATATTAGTCAACAGAGTAGTCCACCTACAAGTCAATAGACTAGTCAAGTAGCTGGTCCATGAACAAGTAAATAAACTACTAATCAATAAAATAGTCTTAAAAACTAAATTAGGGCGGGTTTATTACTACTCAGTTAAACTAGGCTTAACTTGCTGTTAAATTAAACTCGGAACAAATTTAGGCGGACTTTAACCGATGATTTCAGTTTTGGATTCATGTTCAGTTGACTTTGTTAGTATTGCCAACTTTTCACTCAAAAACATAAACAATAAACAGCTGTTTTTTGCAAACAATACTTTTGTAGAATGGAAAATTTAGGAAAAATGTTAAATAAACATTTAAAACAATAATGAACAAAACAAATTAGAAAATTGCAATTAAATTGAAATATTAAGTTTTTGTTCTTCCGAAATCATTGTTTTATTGTTTTTGGTTATTGTGGTTTCTCACTTATAACTTGAGTTTAATTGTCCAATTACACTCAGGGAAACTAAGATAATAAGTAACTTTACTGATAACTGAAAAACACGAAACATATATTAAACCAGGTTTAACCAAAGAATGAAGATTATCTTTATCAGAAAAACTCGCCCTAAATAATATATAAACAATAGTGTTTTTAGGGCGGGTTTCTTACTACTCAGTTAAACTAGGCTCAACTTGCTGTTAGATTAAACTCGGAATGGATGATTTCAGTTTTGGATTAAAGTTCAGTTAACTTTGTTAGTATTGCCAACTTTTCACTCAAAAACATAAACAATAAACAGCTGTTTTTTGCAAACAATACTTTTGTAAAATGGAAAATTTTGGAAAAATGTTAAATTTCTTCCGAAATCATTGTTATATTGTTTTTGTTAATTGTGTTTTCTCACTTATAACTTAAGTTTAATTGACCAATTACACTCAGTTAAACTAAGATAATAAGTAACTTTACTGATAACTGAAAAACACGAAACATATATTAAACCAGGTTTAACCAAAGAATGAAGATTATCTTTATCAGAAAAACTCGCCCTAAGTATATTAAACTAGGTTTAAACAAAGAATGTAGATTATCTTTGTCTGAAAAACCCGCCCTTAGTATTGGCAGATCTAAAGACTAATGATTCAAATCCAATGCATTTAAGTTCCTGCAAACGTTTAAAAACTATGTTTTTGGAAAAAAAAATAATTTCGTAATTTTCAATTATTTTGCGAAAACTTTTCGATATATTTTATAGTTATTATATTAAAATATATGTATTTGTAACATTTTTTATTGTCTTTAACAAAAAAATGATTAATAAATGATCTTTATTTCTTTTAAGACTGATTTTTAATAATATATTTTAAACTATACGTTCTCTATAAACACTTTTATATTAAAATATAATTTTTGTTAGAATTTTTCTTTTTCTCTTACCAAATTTATGAATTTTTAAGTAAAATTATTTTATGTGTTACCAAAATTATGGCAAGAGCAGTTATTTTTCTGGAAGAAGGAAACTGCTTCTTTAAATAGAAAATAAACTTTCCCACTTAAGTCATATCGATTAAAAAAAATATTTATATATATAAATTAATCAAGTCATTTTAAGTTCCAAATGTTATTAACCAAATTACTATATAGTTAAAAAAAAACATTATTGTTATTAAGAGATAAAAAAACTATGTAAAATAAAATTCAAGTAGTAATTATAAAAACAAGAGCATACTACTTTTATAATTAATATTATTAAGCTTTTATTAGTTTAAAAACAAAATTACATAAAAAACTTCTTGTTTATTCCTAGAAAAATAAAAACTAATTATATTTCACTACTAAAGCAAAATCATTTAATATTTAAACAATTTAAGATTGTATTTAATTAACTATTAAATTGCGATAACAACAAAAAAAACTTATAAAGTTATAAAAAAAACCAACTAAATTACATATTACTACGTAGACATACAAATATAATTAAGAAATCTGTTATATAACACTTATACTTAATGGTTAGAGAGATATAGACATTATTTGTTTTTAAATTTCATTAATTATTTAGTTAAAATTTTAAGAAAAAATAACTTAAAAATTGGTCATAATTTTTGCAACTTCTGAAGAAAGAATAAATTTAACGTTTGAACATTTCAAATATCTGAATCAATAGTATTGATATTGAGTCCAGAATTTTTAACATCCTCAAGCTTGAGAGTAGCTTTATGCATTTTTTACTTTATTATTTTATAAAGTTAAATATTATTATATATATTTTTTAAACTTTACTTTGCATGCAATTTTTTACATATATTTTTTTCTAGACCTTTTTTCGATAATTTATAAAAATAACATCTTTTTTGGATAAATTTATGGTTTTATTTTAAATATTTAGGGGTAAGTATTCAATACACATTATTTATGATATTTTCTTTACTAAACTTTAATCTCTTCTATAATCTCTATAATTTAACAATTGTCTCGAAATCAAGTCATTTAATCTAGTCATTATTATCTGCAAGATAATCCATATTCTGGACTGTACTCTAGTCTAATCTATGGTCTGGACTGAATAATAGACGGTCTATAGAATAGACTATATTAGTACTATAAAATAGTTTAAAATCGGACTATAGAATAGTTTATAATCGGACTATAGAATAGTCTATAGTCTGGGCTATAGAATAGTCTATATTCGGATTATAGAATGGTCTATAGTCTGGGCAATAGTCTAGACTATAGAATAGTCTATAGTCAAGACTATAGAATAGTCTATAGTCAAGACTATAGAATAATCTATAGTCAAGACTATAGAATAGTCTATAGTCAAGACTATAGAATAGTCTATAGTCAAGACTATAGAATATTCTATAGTATGGACTCTAGAAAAGTCTATAGTCTGGACTATAAAATAGTCTATAGTATGGACTCTAGAAAACTCTCTAGTCAAGACTATAGAATAGTCTATATGCTAAAGTTAGTTTATAGTCTGGACTTTAGAATAGTCTAGGTACAGTGAAATAGCTCCCAAATGAAATAACTTCCAACGAGTAAAATGAAATAAACCCCAATTTCATCAAAAATTATCTTTTAAAATGAAATAACTCCCAAAGTTTAAAATGAAATAATTCCCAGTAATTGGAAGTTTGGGAGTTTTACAAATGTAAGTCCCAAAAAATGCGAAATAGCTCCCAATGAAACAAATCCCAAAAAATATGAAATTATTCCCAAGTCGAAGAATCTATTTGTGTAAAATAACTTCCAATGAAATAATTCCCAACAGAAGTGAAATATCTCCCAACTCCTTACGAAAGTGTGGTGGACAGCCGGCCATCGGCCGGGCGCAAGGGTTTTCAACTCTGGGGTATTTCACACACCGGCTTCGCTAAATTAAGCCTTTTCATGATAAATGGACTATTTGTATTCCATGGAACTTATGTC
>NC_060954.1:49358724-49388724 GCF_022045245.1 Lucilia cuprina
ATAGAATAGTCTATAGTCTGGACTATAGAATAGTCTATAGTCTGGACTATAGAATAGTCTATAGTCTGGACTATAGAATAGTCTATAGTCTGGACTATAGTCTGGACTATAGAATAGTCTATAATTTGGACTATAGAATATTCCATAATCTGGACTATATTTAGTCTATAGTCTGACCTATAGAATAGTCTATAGTCTGGACTATAAAATATTCTATAGCCTGGACTATAGAATAGGCTAAAGTTTGGACTATATAATAGTCTGTAGTATGCACTATGGTATTGGCTGTAAAGTAATCTATAGTCTTGATCATGGTTTCGTGTAATATGTAGACTGTTATCTGGTCGATTCTATAGCCCCAGACTATAGACTAGCATATAATCTATATTATTATCAAGTCTAAAGTGTATAAGTCTATATATTCTGGACTATAGAATAGTCTATAGTCTGGACTTTTGAATCTATAGCCCTGGACTATAGACTAGATTATTAACAAGTCTAAAGTGTATAATCTAATTTATTGACTACCATCTAGACTAGAGTCTAGAAATAGTTTAAATATAATAAACGCAATACTTACAAAATCACTTTTGCTCTTCAAAAATTTAAACAAATTCATTTAAAATTTAATAATATACAGCATTTTATTAATGTGTTTGTACTAGAAACAATTGTAAAATTTTATTAAAAAAATAGCGTGAATTGTAGAAGTTATAAAAATATTTCAGAAACATATCCTTTGTATTATTCTATACATATATTGTTCATAATTTAAGAGATTTACATCAAGTGCTATTCAAGTGAGTTTCATGTAGTTACGAGTTTTATGCAATTTAACAGTTTACCATTAAGCTAAGCAAATGAATATTTTAGTTTCAAAACTAAATAACTGCGATTTTATATAAATATGGATTAACAAAATAAAAATGTTTCATAAATAAATAAATTACTTTCACACGGAACAACCCAAAGCAACAGTTAGAAAATCTTCAAAACCAATTGTAATGACACCATTCTGTTGGGTATCTCGTTGTCTGAAGGCTTCAGTAAAACGTTGTATTTGTACACATAAAACAATAAATTGATCAACAGAAATTTCTTTTTGATTTTGTGGATCATTCTTTTTCACTAAAAACTGTATGAATTCAGGTGAAAAACGGAAACCCATTTGAGTAAGGGCTGTTGGAAAAAAAAAAACGAAAATTAAAAGTTAGATTTGTTTTATATGCATTAAGTGTGATTTATTAATGTTATTACCTTGTGTCAATTCGTTTTCATCTATATGTCCGGAACCATCACGATCATAGTTCTTAAAGACCTGAAGCCATTGATTGATGTATTGGAATAATTTTTCGAATTCATAAATATCAATCGTTCCGCTAGCATCATTATCAAACATACCTGGAAAGGAGTAAGGAATATTTAAAATAGTTTATTTTGTACCAATCAAAATTGTTAAATATCGTTATTGTGTCGATAGTCTAGTATATAAACTAGTATATATCTCGTAATCTAGTCTTCAGTTCATTCTACGAACTAGTCTATGTTGTTGTAACAGCTCGACTGTGGCTGAAAGTTCTTTCCTGGATAAAAAAACTTTCGGTTGATACAGCTGTCGCTGGGTGGACAATCTTTGGCCGAGTATGACTCGAGTCGTTTCGGAGCGAAGATCCAATTGTCGTGGGAACGTGTCTATAGTTATGTTTAGTCTATAGTCAAGTCTAGTTCATAGTTTAGTATATAGTGAGGCCTATAGATTAGTCTAGACAATTCAGTACACTTAAAGCAATTCTGAATATTTTAACAGTTAATTTAATTGAAAATGTTTGCAGGGAAATGAATTATTTGCTCTCAATTTTACACTCTCTTACACGTCATTTTTTATTTAGTGACGTCAGAGAGACAACAACAAATAATACATAGTTTTGCAAAACAAACGTAAATATTAGCAGAATTAGAATAAATACTTACTAATCATCAATTTGCAAGCCGTATCGGAAAAATTCTGTCCACGACCATTAGTCAATGCTGCCTTTAATTCATTGGCATTAATTTTTCCAGAACGATCTTGATCTACCATATTAAACCATTGTTGAACTTCTGGAGCAATTTGTGCATTTTGTGGTGGATAAGCACCGGGTGGAGCGGAATAACCTTGCCCATAGCCACCTTGTTCGTAGGGATTGTAACCGCCCTATTGTTGGGGGCAAGATAAAAAGAATTTAGATATTAAATAAATTAATCCATTTCCTCTATCTACGTTGATAAAATTTACGCAATTAGTTTTTAACTTAAAACTTACACCGTAAGACATGTTTTTATTTGTTAAATGTTTTATCTGTTAGAGATTTGTTTATTTTATTATTTAGTATTATGATTCGCTTTATTTATTTCGTTTATTTTGTTACTTTTTTAATTGAATTTGTGTGACTGATTTTTCTTTAACAAGTGGAATGAATTTTAATTGTTGTCAAACTCTTTTTCTCTGTTGGGTGATGATCAGAGATGGAAAATGTGTTAGTATTGTTATTTCAAATAGTATTATAGCAGTGGCCGCAAAACTTTGTTATTAATCAAATAGTTATAATTATAAATATTTGATTAATAATTTATTAATAAATTAAGAGTTAAGGTTCTATAGTTGAAACGAAAAGTCGACTTTTTGCATATTATGAAAAGTCGATTTTTTGGCTTTTAGTATTTTATAAATAGGCGACTATTTTCGTCTTTTTTCATTTAATTAAAAGTCGACTTTTAGTATTTTATAAATATTCGAATTTTCGACTTTTTTAATTTTTCCGACTTTTTGACTATTTGCGACTTTTTCCGACTTTACGACTATTTTCGACTTTTTAGACTATATTCGATTTTCTCCGACGATTTTTGATTTTTTTTATTTAATTTAAAGTCGACTTTTAGTATTTTATAAATAGTCGTAATTTCGACTTTTTCCAACTTTTTGCGACTTTTCGATTATTTTCAATTTTCCCAATTTTTTCCGACTTTTTGATTATTTTCGACTTTTTTAGACTATTTTCGATTTTCTCTGATGATTTTCGAATTTTTAATTTAATTAAAAGTATTAGTATTTTATAAATAGTCGATTTTTTGACGTTTTTCGAATTTTCGACTTTTTCCGATTTTCGAGTTTTTCCAATTTTTTCGATTTTTTTCGACTTTTTCCGATGTTTTTCGAATTTTTGACTTTTAGTATTTTATAAATAGTTGAATTTTTTTCAACGTTTTACGACTTTTTGATTATTTTCGACTTTTTCCAATTTTTTCCGACTTTTCGATTATTTTCGACTTTTTGACTATTTTCGACTTTTTTCAACTTTTCAAAACTTTAAATGAGAATAAATACAATCAATTTCCCGCCTCGGCCGTCATTTCCCTATTGAATTGAAAATTTTTTGCTGAGCCAATCGACCTCAGCAAAATTTTCCCGAATCGACACACAAACGCGTATAATTCTTACCGGACAATTTTGCTGAGCAACCCCGCCTCTAAGTAGCTTTGCTAAGTTCATATAAAAAATATGAATTTTCAATTTTATTGGAAATTTTTGCTGAGCCTAAGCAAAAATTCAAAATTTTTAACCACTTTACAATGAACTTCAAACTGTAATTTAAAAAATTACAGTTTGAAAAGCCTTGCTGGGTAAAAATCAAAACAAAAAATAACAAAATCGTCATAAAATATTCAGACGAAAACAAGAAAAATTTTACACAAAAATGAGTAATTTTATTAATTTAAACATTTTTGAAAATTATCAAAAATATATTGATAATGAACAGGAAATACGTGAAGTAAGTAAATATATAGAATAACAAACATAAAAGTAGAACATTAAAACTTTCTCCACAGAAAATTCGCGTGGTGGTAAGAGAAATTGAACATTTGGCCAAGGAAGCTACCATTCAATTGCAAATCATACACAGTGATTTAACTAAAAGTAAGTTAATATTATGTTAATTAATATTACAATGATTGTATTAATAAAAAAAGATATAATTTGTTATTAAAAAACCTAGTTGATCATGCCTGTATGCAGGCCCGCAAACAAATTTCTTTGTGTGCCGAAAGCTACAAGAATTTGGCGGAAATTATACCCGTGGGACAGTATTATCGGTGAGTCAGTAATAATAACTGGAGTGTAGGTGTTTTTTTAATTCTTTGTTATTTATTTTAGCTATTCGGATCACTGGACTTTTATTACTCAGCGTTTGGTATTTCTCAGCGCCATGGTTGTTTACTTGGAAGCCGGCTTTTTGGTAACACGAGAAACTGTGGCTGAAATGTTGGGCTGTAAGTATTGGATATAAAATTTCGGCATAAAAACTACATTACAAAAGTTAGATATGTAAATATATTAGTATCTTAAAGGGCAAATCTATTGAGACGGCTCTTCATACACTCGTTGGTCAATTACATTTGATATAGAAGGAGCTTTTAATAACGTCAAGCCTGCTTCTATCTGCCAATCGCTATCTCGGGGTGGGCTTGGCAGATCTTAGTAAGCTTTGTCGAGAATCTTCTCTCAAATAGGATCATTGTGTCCGTCCTAAGAGATATTGTAACCTCTAAAAAAGCATTAAGAGGCACTCCACAAGGAGGAGTACTATCACCACTCTTATGGAACATAGCCATAAGTGATATTCTTGTAAAACTTTACTCTCTTGGCTATAAAACAGTCGCCTATGCTGATGACGTAGCGGTATCAGGCGATCATCTTGAAACCATATCTCAAAGGCTAGAATTAGAACTAGAGATCATCAGCTCGTGGAGTGTTGAATGTGGTCTTAGTGTAAATCCTAGTAAAATGGAACTTGTGCTATTCTCTTGTAAATAGAAGATTCCTTTATTTCCTCATCCTTGCTTAAACATCGATTTATTAAAACTTTCGAACAGCGCTAAATATCTGGATCCCTCTAGAGCATCTAAAGCCATTACGGCACTATATGTTTGTAGGAAGGTCATAGGAACATGCTGGGACATAAATGAAAGAAATGTTAAATTATGTTATATGGAGTTGTTGTCTGGTATCAGGCGCTTGAATAGGCTACAAATGAAAAAAGTCATGAGATCTACTGCGCTCATTATCACTGGCGCTCTCAAAACAACTTCTTCAAATGCATTGTTCACTTTGCTCAACTGGCTCTCGGTCGCCCTCTAGCCAGGCAATTGGCTGTGACAACTGCGGCCAGATTGAGTGTAACTGGCAAGTGAAAACAATGTTCCATAGGTCATGCTAGGATCATAGATATTTTACCGAATAATCAGTTCAATGTTGATTATTGCAATACTATATCTCTTCGGATCATCAAATATCTCTTTCCGCCAATTATGTTTGCTTTAACACACGTGCTCAATATTCAGAGCGCTGTGGCCACAAATGTTGCACAAAGTTACACTTATCGGGCGGCTTGGAGCCCCCATATGAGTTAAATAGAAAAATTTGTATACCTGAGAAACTATTAGAGCTAAAATCTGCAAATTTGAACTTTTACATTCATCATACAGAGAATAATCACAGGGAAAAATTATTGAATTGTCCCAAAACTATTACAGTTAAAATCTTCAAAATTAGTAAGTGGATTTTTCGTTATCTTGCCGGGTATAGCTAGTATTTAATAATCTTTAGAATCGGTAATTGCATTAAACATATATCTTCATTCCCTTTCATTCTAGTAAAAACCAATCATGCTGATGGTTTCCATTTAGACATTGAAGATTATCTAATGGGTATACTACAAATGGCATCGGAACTATCACGATTTGCTACCAATTCCGTAACAATGGGTGACTATGATCGTCCATTGAATATATCGCGCTTTATGGCCGATTTAAATTCTGGATATCGTTTATTGAACTTAAAGAATGATGGTCTACGAAAACGTTTCGATGCTCTCAAATATGATGTGAAAAAAATCGAAGAAG
The DNA here is from genome assembly GCF_022045245.1 of Lucilia cuprina. Taxonomy (NCBI): domain Eukaryota; kingdom Metazoa; phylum Arthropoda; class Insecta; order Diptera; family Calliphoridae; genus Lucilia; species Lucilia cuprina. Next base: position 49,364,665 of record NC_060954.1, read on the forward strand.
TGGTATATGATATAAGTATAAGAGGTCTACGAAGCGGTAGTAATCCGGAAACTGTTGCTGCCGTCCAGGCTGATGCTAGTAATGAAGAAAACAAGTAGTTTGTAAACAGTACACATGTGTACATTATGTACAATAAGTAAAGTATTGAATTAATGATTTGAGTTTCCCTTTTTTTATTATTATTTCCCTAAATAACATAAAAAAAATTTAATTAATAAAAATTAAAAAACATATAAATTGAAATTAAATTTTTTGTTAAAATTATTTAATTATCCTCGAGTAAAAATTTCATTAAGTTTTCAAAATTCTAGTTGAAATAATCTAGCATATAGTTGAGTTTAAAGCCTAGTCTTTAGTCTAGTCTATAGTTTAGGCTATTATCTAGTTGTATGTCTAGTTTATGGTTTAGTCTATTCTATAGTATTGTCTTTAATCTAGTCTATAGTCTTCTCTATAATCTAGTCTACAGTGCAGTTTATTGTCTAGACTCTAGCCTATTTCCAAATTTTAATATTTTTTTAAATATTTTACAATAATATTAAAATCCCTTTTTATATCCTTCTTCTTCGTAAGAAGTGTATGAATGTCGGAGTGCTTTATGTGAACACCTGTCTTGCCTTATTTCACGGTGGTCTTTATCATCTACTAGGTGAGTAAAAAGTAAAAAACTCACCACTGCCCCTTTGTGTTTCTTACACGCAGGTTGCAATTTTGTACATGGATAAGCACTGTGCTCAAGTACTCGAGCTTTCTAATTTCTTGCCATAGTAGTCACGTTGATAAAAGACAGGTGTCATAAGCAAGCTCATTCAAACCCCGACATAATGTCGCCCAACCACACTACTACGGCTCTGTTGTTTTGGCAACAGCACCTAGAAGGGACGTACTTGATAGTCCGAAACGCGGATCATATTAATTGACAAGACTTTATTTCAGTAGTCAGAGACCCACTGTGATAAGTTAAGAATACACTCAACCATGTATGAAAATCGCTAAATAAATCAAAGAGACGGCAGTGACCTTGCACCATCCTTCCACTCCGCCACTTCATCCTTCAAATCCATCAGTTACTCCACTCTCTATATAGAATGCAAGTCAGGAAACATCAGAAAACTCCACCTTGTATACCCTATCTTTTCATTATCAGCTCCAATCTGTAATTCGTACCGATCCAGCATCTAGGAACGATAACAGAAATGTATCATGAAAATCATATCAGTATTTTAACCAAGCAACCTTCTTCCCGCGATTTAGGTTTAAACTACAGCCACTACGTGGATCCCCAAGGAACCTCAACCAACTGACCAGACAGGACATAGTCCTGCGGGCAACTGGCCACCCGTAGTGGTGCTCTGGTTCAATTTACGCATGAACTAAGCCAGGCAGTATACTGTAACCGCGAAATTGCAATAACACCAAGGTGGGGTTTCTCCAAGGTAACATGCCCCCCGAGGGAAAAAACTGCCTGTATGTTTGAATTAAGTATGTAGAATCGGAATTAGCTGAGAACCGGAAAAAGTTAACTTTTTGTACATTTTTTTTTTGTTTTTTAAAAGGTACTTTTTGAATTTTTTGGGTACTTTTTTGTTTTTCAAAAGTTACTCTTTTGAATTTTCCTTAATATTGAATCTATAAACATGAAATTAAGCATATTGAGCCCGAAGTAAGTTATGTAAAAGAAGACTTTTTAGTACTGACAGTTATTTTTTTAACACACCATGATGAAGGGTATATAAGATTCGGCACAGCTGAATATAGAACTCTCACTTGTTTCCTCTTTTTCTTAATATACTACAGAATTTACATCAGATCATTTTAAGAGAACCGAAGCCGATAAAACAGTTTTTTTTTATTTGTTTTTATTTACAAAAATCTCGTTGCGATATTTTCTTTTTTGTTTCCACTTATTCATTCGTTTGTTTACTTTTGTGAAGTGCGGTTGTGTTTTTGTTATTTACGGTTGTTTTTATATATATTTTTTTCATTCGTCAAAGTGTTTTTGTTGCAATTAAACACACACATACACTAAGGAAAATAACTAACAACATTTTAATAACAAAAATAAAAAGTGAATGCAATTAACTAAATAAGACGGGAGAGAGGTGACGCATTAATTATATGTAATTAATAATTTGTTGTTTTTGTTAAAAGCAATAGATAGTTGCTAATAAAAAGTAATACAAAAAGAAAACATAAGTTTTTGTCAACATAATTTTCTGTTTTAAGTGTTTAAACTTGTTATTAGACATCTACTTCTTCTAACATAATTCTAGTAAAAAAAGTGTTATTCCAAATTATCATTTCAACATTTATTTCCTTCAAGGTAAGTTTTATATTAATTATAGTTTATATTTTTAAAATATCTTTACATTTTTTTGTCGTTTCTTACAATTCTCCCTCCATTTTGCTTTCTCTTTTGCTGCATGTTTTACTTAGCATGTGGCATTTTCCTTGATAATCTTCTTTAAGTTTTTTGTTGTTTTTCTTCTTTTTCTATTATCTCAACTTGTTGGTTGTGTAATTTATTTATTTTTTTATTATTGTCTTTTCCTCTTAATATTATTTGTTGTTTTTGTGTTTGTAAAAAGAAAAAAAAATTCAATGACCCTGTTGTGCATTTAATAGTTTTTATTAAGGGGTAAAACAAATCGAACATTTTGAAATTCTTTCTTTTTTTTGGATTACATGGTTATTTTTACATTTGTTAACATGTATTTTTCCTTTTTGCCTACTTACGTGTCAGTAGGAAAGGTCTCTTGTTGGAATTTTTCTCATTAGAATTGTAACCCTTTGATAAAAACATGATCATTAATGAGATAAAGGGCATTAAGAAGTTGAATCAAGTTTACCATGACTTAAGTACACAAATCTGCTAACACAAGCTTCTGTCTGATTGGTAATATTGAAAATGGTTAAGATCGGTACATTATTTCATCTAGCCCCCATACAACTGAACCCACCAATTTAAATTTTGGAAATAATTCAATGAAATTTGGCACATGATAGTTTATGGCACCGTAGACAAAGCCTATTGAAAATGGTTAACATCGGTTCATTATTTCACCTAGCCCTCATACAACTGTACCCCCGAATAGGGCTTTTAAACTTTATAATCAAACTACAGGTCGCAATTTTGGAGATAATTCAATGAAATTTGGCACATGATCGTCTATGATATCGTTTACGAAGCCTGTTGAAAATGATTTACATCGGTCTATTATTTCACCTAGCCCCCATACAACTGAACCCGTCGAATAGAACGTTAAAATTTATAATTATGTTTAATATACTCACATCTCAACAAAAAGCTGCAAAAACCATGTTTTATACTTGTTGACCCTCACGAATTCCATAATAGTCATATGACCCTAGACCCTATAAAAAGGCCCCATCAAAATTTCACATAAAAAGTCCACAAGTTTATTCAACAATAAACGACTTAAGTATGTATATTTGGGGCAAGGTACAATTCAACTAAAATGCTTTATTATGTCAACTAAGTCACATTACATTTTTGTAAAAGGTGTAGGGTATTATAAGGTCGGCGTAGCCCGACTATAATTTCCTACTTGTTTTTTTATTATTTTCTTCTAAAAACTTGTTCTCATTCTTTATGGAAGATTTCTCAAGAAATCTATTAGATCTAAATAGACTCCGTTAACTATATTCTCTTCTCGTATCCTGCTACATAATTTCATTCTACAGTATAGATTTCCTCCATCTATATATTCTTATTTTGAAGATGACGCGATTCATCTATTAGTATATGTTAGATTTAAGTATCAATTTCTTACTTTGGCCGCCTATTATCTATCCTATATCAAAGAAAAATGAACTTTGACATACTTAAAGTTCCTTTACTGCAGAAGATCTCTAACGATTTAAATATCGTATCAGAATATTTCCTAATATGCCGTGAGATTTACAATTATGCATTTCGTTATTTATCTCATGTGGCCTCCGGTAGGTTAGAGGTTAGTCTGGTAGACCGGAGGTGGTGGGTTCGTTTCCCACCCGTGGCACTGGTTGAGGAGCGCACAACAGGCCCGATTGAGGCCTAGGTGCATTTCTTCGGATTTGATGTGTATACATCCCCATTTCAAACTAACTCACTAACTAACTATTTATCTCAAGAATCTCAAATAAAAGGAGTTTTTAGTCTAATAGGTATAATTTTTTTAATATATACATTTATATTTCTTTGTATCTCTTTTCAATTAACACCCACTTCAACGAAAATCAAAATGTATGTTAAAATTATAATTTCAAAACTACCAATAATATTTTTATATACATACTAACAGTTAAATATAAACAGTATCTAAACATCATTATAAACGAGAATTATTAAGTTTATTCATAAATAACTTCAACCTAAATGCGCTCTTTCTTAACGTACATACTTCTCGTGAATAAAACATTTCTCGTTTATATACATTATAATTTTAAGTAGACTTTGGACTTTGGATCTCATCAAAAAACAAAAAGGTAGACAAGAGGAAATAAAATGTAAACAAATCGTCGTACATAAAGTAGTTGTATTGGGGGGACAACAACAAAAAATAAAAACTAAACTCACACATGTACATATAAAAAGTCAAACAGCCGAACTTTAATACAATCTATTTGGGTGACTAGATTTTCGTCAAGTGTACGACGTCTACAGACAAACAGAAATTGGCTTAAGGTCGTTTAAGATTTAAAATGGTAAAAGACTTGGCCATGTCGATTATAAACTACCTTTCATTGAGTTTATTATTATAGTTTTAAAGTTAAAGTTTTTCTTGAAGGTTGTCTAAGAAGTTCTTACTTATATGGACTTGAAATGTTTAGGCCTTTCAATGAGAATGAGTTTTGGAACGCTTCTAATTCATGAAAGATGTAATATGTTAATGAAACAATTGAATATGGCTAAAATCCATTCAATCGTTAAAGATTTAAAATGGTAAAAGACTTGACCATGTCTATTATAAACTACCTTTCTTTGACTTTATTATAGTTTTAAAGTTAAAGTTTTTTTTTTAAGGTTGTCTTAGAAGTTCTTACTTAAGCCGGCTTTACACGATCACTCAAGTAATATGATCTGTCAAAATTTTGTGTAGAAGAGTACGGATGGGATCGTCTAAACGCAATATGTAATGAAACCATCACACATTGAGAGAGAATACAGATGGAAAATTTGCCAGTCGTATGTCTATCTTCATTTTTTGAAATGATTTAAAAAACAAGCCGGTCTCATTAGATCAGGGATGTATTTTTAAAAAAGTTATACAGCTGTTTCTATCGGACTTTTTAATTGTTTTATACCAATCGTCTAAACACAAAGGGCCTTATGCAAAAACGATTATTAAAGTTAACAATGGTTTACTGCACACTTTTTCCATATAAAAACAGGTTTTAACAACCATTGTTAACTTAATAATCGTTTTTGCATAAGGCGGAAAAAATATAAATCATTTATTCTCTTTTTTTTTTGTTATACGGATGGAATTTCATTTTATTTTTTCATTAGTCTTGTCGTATGTAAAGTGTGATCGTCTGAAGGTCCCTTTATAGGGACTAGACATTCTAATCCATGAAAGATGTAATATGTTAATAAACCAATTGAATATTGCTAAAAACCATTGGATTTCAATTAAATATATAAAAATCTCTGTAGGGTTAAACAGGAGAATATGTAGTTTTAAAAGAAACTTAAGAATTTCAACAAATTTCTTACAAGGACAAGCGGAAAACATAAAATTATCAAAGAGAGCAAATTTTACTCAATTAAGATATACCCCTCACTATGCAAATCTCTATATACTATATATATTTTGACATACAGAACAGAAATCTAACTCTCCCACATCATTAAATAACTTTTGTATACTTTCTCTCATTCTCACGATTTTAACTCTTTTAATTTTTAAACTTTTTAATGATTGTATCTCACAAATACAAGATACAATATATATAGTAAATTTTTTTATATTTTCAACTTGTTTACAAACCTCTTGATTTGAAATGATTGTCTTGCATTCAGTTGTATTTTTATATATACTTATGTATATCTTTTTTTTATATTCAATAAAGTTGGACTTTGGTCTTTTAAGTTGTTTAACGATGAGTTGGGAATGTGCTTTAATAGTTTTTTGTGTTTTTTATTATTATTTTTTTCTTCTTATTCCGTGGATACTATTTTTAGTTATTTTTTTTTTACTTCAATTTAGTGTGAAAGTCTTTGAACTAGTTGTGTCTGGATTATACATGTGTACTAAGATATATATAAATATTTCATACATTGTTAAATTGTCTAGAAACTTTAAGGAAAAAATGTTCACAAATTCAAAAACTCGTTTTAACTGAAATTTTTTTTACTATTTAAAATGTTTACAAAATCTTCAAATAATTTATTGTATCATATCTATATAAAATTTAAAGCTGTTTTATATGAAAGAAGATCCTTAGATCTTTACAAGCGCTTCGTCTTTATAAAAAAAAAGTAAAATTAAATTCCATCCGAATAACAAAAAAAAAAAAAAAACGAGAATAAAAATCGTATGATTTTGTGTTTTTTACACGATTGGTATAAAACAATAACAAATTAAGATGGAAACAGCTGTTTCACTTTTTTGTATATGTTTTAGACGATCCCACCCGTACACTTCTACACAAAATTTTGTTCTTTATACGGGTCATCGTTCTCAGAATGTCCTTTACTTAAAAAATTTCGTGATCTGTTAGGATATCTATTATTTAACGTAGCACTGTTTTTTTTTCCACTAATCGATTTGAATTTTTCTACTCCACGGGATGACAAAGTTTTAGAGATGTTTCAGGTCAACCTTTTAACTTTTAAAATTGTCTGGAAGGAAGTAACGATACATTACTAAAATTTTAACACCATATACAATTGTTCAATTCACAATCGTAACATAGAAAGAGAGAGTAACATGCCAAGAGAGCAATCTAAGTAATGTACTGGTGAGTTTCTGGCCAAATAGGAGCTGTAAAACACTTAGAAGATAAATTGCTTCACAATGAGAATATCAGTCAGTCATTTTACATAAATGCTGGAGTTAAACAATCATGTCCGCTATATGACACCTCCGGTAGGTTAGTGGTTAGTATTCTAGTCTGGTAGACCTTCCCATGCAATATAAGTGGTCCTACCAATCATTCTATTATTCCAATTTATTGTAAAGGATTATCTCGGAAATGTTTTCGATTACAGAATAATTCAGCTTAACTTTCCCAAGCTTTATAGGTAGCTCTTTCATTGACGAGTGGCCTGTACCTATATTATGCAGAGCTTGCGATTGAAAGAGTATTTGGTTATGCTCTCTTACAGACCAATACGGCGTTAGATTTCACCTGATCACCTTGCCACCTGATATCACTCTTATTGTCTCCTAGCTGTCAGCGGATATATTAAAATCAGTTGGCACCATATTCAATTCAATCCATTTGTCACATTTCGTAATGATCCATTTTGTCTGCCAGTTTAAAGCAAGTGCATAGCGAAACTAATAAGGTGAAGTCATTTCAACAGCTGATTGTTTTTTTTTGTCCACGGAAATTTAGCCCGAAGCTGTCAAACTCCATATAAAAAAATTTTTCTCAAACCCGACGCTATCAAACTACATATATAAAAAACTTTATGAATTCGCCGCAAAATGAAATGACTTCACATTGTAGTCTATTCGCCTTGAGCAAGTGTTTGTTCTTATGTTCCACTTGACCACAATCTATCTGGGTCCAATATCCAACAGTTCTCTGGAATATATATTTGGGGATTTGTCTGTTGCTTTGTCGTTTCTATTTATGTATGTGGTATTTCCATTTTAGTTTTTGATTAAAGATTTAAACCTGACGGTCACTAATATCGTCCGAGGTTCAATATCCCAACAAAGTAGTACTCCCAACTTCGTTACTTATCCTACAACTGGATCTTAAACAGTGTTCGAGATTTTACAGTTCAAAATTAGCAAATTTTCAAAAACACAATCGCACACTTTAAATTTCTGCCACCATTATTTTAAATTAAAAAAAAATAACAACAACAAATTTTTAATTGAAATCTAGCTCAATATAAATGCCTCATGATTATATAAAAAGATTCTAGACTACGTTATCAATATTCAAGCGAATAATTTTGCGTCATACGTAATACAAAAACTTGGCAATAAATTTTTGCAAAAAAAAAGAAAAAAAACTTAATCACTTTAATTAAAAAGAATTTAATCATTTCGATTAATATAATTATTTTTACTGGAACCCTTTATAGGGGGGACCAAGTACATGAATGGAATCGTAAAGGAAATGCAAATAAAATTGAACAATTACAAAAGTCAAAGATTAAAAACAATGAACCACTACGATCGTACTAAGTATGTGTTTATTATTATACAGTTAAATCGAAAGCTAATTAAAAGCGATAACTGGCAAAGCGAATTGTTAGACGCATATAATTGGTGTGCAAAAAAAAAAAACAATCATAAAATGTATTGATTAAAAATGGCCATGTGTGGTTAATGCTTTACTATGTACATACATACATATGTATTCCATACTATCAGTATGATAAGGAATAATTGTGTGTGGGACATTTTTTGCGAATTATTTTTGTTTTAATGACGCTAAACAAAATATCTTTGTAAACTAGAGTACAAGAATAAAAAGCATTGTTTTTGTCCAGTCTGACTGATAATATATGTACATACATCTATATTTATGCCCCACACATGAATAATCAATATAATTTAATAAGAATACATGTGTTAATTAAGTTAAAATGTAGCAAAATAATCTAATTTCAAATTTAAAAGCTAAACTTTAAAAATTGTTTTCTATTACATTCCAGAATAGTTGTATTAAAAGTTTTCAGATCTTTAAACTTGTGACATTTTTTTCCATAATCTGAGCAATATGTATATCTTTGAGTACACATGTAAATGACTCTTATTAGCTATGCTTTCTGACTTTTTGATTTACCTATACATATTATAAACATATATATTTATGTAAAAGTAAATATTTTATCAAATCAAATTTTATTGTTCTTAATTAAAGTGTTTGATAAAATGATAGACATGTTGTAAAACCAAACAGTGATTGATCATATTCACCATCTATGTGCCTACAGGTTGACAAGAGATACATACTACATATCTATAACAGATAACGGGGTTTATATTTTATGGAAAAAAACTATGTGCATTAAGTTTTTGGTCAAAATTCCTTTTCGGTACTATTTACAAAAAAAAAAAAAAAAACAAAAAATACAGTCGGACAAGGCCAACTATGACTAGACCAGATGAGACAAGACTAGATTATACTAGACTATAGACCAGACTAAAACAATGACTTGACTAAAGACAAGACTATAGCCTTAGCTATAGACTAGACTATAGGCTAGATTATAGACAAAACTAAACTATAGACTAGACTATAGACTACATTATAAACTAGACTATAGACTAGACTATGGACTATACTATAGACTAGACTATAGACTAGACTATAGACTAGACTATAGACTAGACTATAGACTAGACTATAGACTAGACTATAGACTAGACTATAGACTAGACTATAGACTAGACTATAGACTAGACTATAGACTAGACTATAGACTAGACTATAGACTAGACCATAGACTAGAATATAGAAATATAGCATACTTGTATTTTGTATGCTATATTTCTCTTCGCACTGTACGTATTTATTGAAGTGTTTTCTATTATTATTATTATCTAAACAAACGTAACTATTTAATTAACTAAACCAACGAACATAAGAGTTCAAAGTTCTGTAATAATAAGTTTTACGCTACTTATGTATGTATGTATATTAGGGATAGTCTAAAGCCAGTACATACCCCCGTAAGTAGTATCAATAATATACTCCTTCATAGACTAGTTCATATATTAGACAATAGACTGAACCAAAGACTACCCATAGATCAAACTATAGACTTCTCCTTAGACTATTCAATAGACTGATCATAAACTAAAACATAGACCTAGACTAATCAATAGATTTGTTCATGGCCAATATGGTAACAGTAAAACTTTCTTTATATATTTCATCATTAACAGAATAGATCATAGACTAAGTATGTAATTGAACAGTCCATAGATTAGTTTATACACTACGTCATATACAAGTCATTAGACTTCTTAATAGACTAGTCAATAAGTAAGTCCCTAGACTAATACATAGTCTAGTCACTAGACAATTCCATTGACTAGTTCATGAAATACTTAGTAGACTATTCCATGGATTAGTACATAGTCTAGTCAATAGACTTATTTCATGGACTAGTCCATAGTCTAGTCAATAAACAAATCCATATATAACTCATGGTCTAGTCAATAGGAAAGATTTTGGTAAAAATTAAAACTTCTGATTTTGATTAGTTAATACGCTACTTCCTACACAAGTTTTTAGACTACTTAATAGACTAGTCAATATGCTAGTCACTATTCCATAGACTAGTCTTTAGACATTTTTATAGACTTGTTTCTAGACAATTCCATAGACTAGTCTGTAAACTATTTAGAAACAGTTAGAGAAACAGACACAACGAGATATAAACTACTTATTCAGATTTTTTTTAAAACACAAAAATCTTCTTATCACAATTAATACAAACATTAATTAAGTAAAAATTGTGATTATCCCTAATATTTTTTTTCGATTATTGATTGATAGACGAAAAATTAAAAAAGAATAACAGATAAAAACTTGTTTTTTACTTTTGGAGGACAATACCGATGGGTGTGTAAACAACAACATTTTATCAACAGGTTTTTTTTTTGAAATGCAGTTTATTTTTGTCGCATTTATTACATACTTAAACAATTACAGACTGTTTGTAAAAACCCCAGTATACATTTTTAGAGACTAGTTTTTTTTTCAAGACGTTGACCAAGTTATGTGAGTTTAGAAGCGTTAGATATATGTACATATATATGCATGTACATACCACAATTCTCTTGTGAAAATATTAAGAAAATCATTTTTGCATGATATAAATACCCAGCAGTTCGACAAAGAGTCAATGCATACGCAAAAGACAGTAATTTCCACTAATAGTTACCCACCTGGATAATCGTAATTCGTATGTTTTGGGTCATTCGTCACAAATGTACCCTTTGTAATGAAGACAGTCATCACTTTAGTGTCCTCTTTGTAAGCGGGAGCGGAGACAGTCGTCTCTTTACTGTCCTCAAGTAACCTAGAGATTATACTCTTAAAAGTTGTTTTATTTCGAGAATAAAGACAGTAGTCACTTTAGTGTCCCATTTGTTAGCGAGAGCGGAGGCAATCGTCTCTTTACTGTCTTTTTATAGGGTGTGACGATTGACATCCTCGTAGGACAAGCCCATGTTAGAATGATCGGTCACCTGGATAGTCAGGTGGCTAGTGGCCACCACAAATGGTAGGTTAAGTGGTCAGTTCGGAACTGTCCCGTCGAACTGCTGGGTATATTTTAAACAAATGAGTAAATTACGCATAAATGTCAAACGTCTTAATAAAACTCTCTATCAAAAATCAATGCCTGTAATTTTTAACCTAAAATTTGGCTTTTTTCTTTAGACATAAAACAAAGTTATCAAGTTCAAGACATAGAATTTATACGATTTAATTAAAAGGTATTTGTACCAAATTTATCAGAAAATAGTCAGTATTTCTACAACTCAAGAAAAACTCTCTTAATGATGCCACTCTTTTAATGACCCCTTGTGAACGCATTGAAGCGATAAGAAAGAAAAATGTGAACAAGAAATTACAAAATGACAAATACAATATTTGTTGGTGGTTTGTGCCCTTTCATAGTGGGTCTGTATTTACATCTGTGACCGTTAATCACTTGCTTTTCATTGCATTACTCTACTTTTGGTAATTTTACCTTTAAATATTATCTCTCCCAAGATAATTTTGTTTTGAACCCACCATCAAAACATAGGGCTTATATCATTTGATCATTGCGTTTGTAACATCGAATGCAGAAAACATATTTCAGGAGAGTCGAAAGAAGCATATAAGTGTATCAGTTCTTCTGATCTGATCTTCTTACTATTTACACGACTTATATCAGATCGAAAATGGAATACAACTCTCATGTATGGTCCAGAGCTTCGAAGTCTATTTTTGAGCTACTTATCGGCAACAGTGGGGTCTTTAACTCGAGGGATGAGAATTAGGTAGTAAAGTTGTTAGTTGGTCATTCGGTTGGTAAGTTAGTTAGTTAGTCAGTTAGATAGTTAGTTAATTAGTTAGTTAGTTAGTTAGTTAGTTAGTTAGTTAGTTAGTTAGTTAGTTAGTTAGTTAGTTAGTTAGTTAGTTAGTTAGTTAGTTATTTATTTAGTTAGTTAGTTATTTAGTTAGTTATTTAGTTAGTTATTTAGTTAGTTAGTTATTTAGTTTGTTAAACATTTAGTTAGTTAGTTATAAAATAGGGAGTATGTTGTATCAGATCCGAAAAAAATACACCAAAGCTACAATCGGGCCTGTTGAAAGCTCCTTTTACAAAAGTCTCCATTGGAAATGCAACCCACATCGTCCGGTTTAAGATATAAGAACATTTTTAATTAACCCACCGGACTCACCCAAAGTGGTATTTTGGTCCATAATAGATTTACTAATAAAATGTCATACATATAGTGACGTCTTCCGCAGTACACAAATATCGAGAGCTTAACGAGTGCGCCTGTCTTGATGACCTAATTTCACGATGGTGTTTTTCATCCACTGGGTAGACTTGACAACGGTGTACCATCGCCCTGAATCCTTCAATGCAAAACTCAGGTGGCAATTTTTGTACATGGATATGCCATGTACAAGCACTTTGCTGAAGTACTCAAGCAATCTAATCTCTTGCCACAGTAGCTCCGTTGCAAAATGACAGGCAGCATAGGCTCAAGCCCAATGCACAGCCGGGCAAGGAAAAAGCAATCACTGGTCTGAAGTCAATAGAAGGGGAGACAAACTTCAAAATTAGGTGAAATCGATCTTTCGAATATACCGGAAGATGACCACCCTTATGATGCCATGAAAGATTGCATTATTTAAAACACAATCTCCATCATCTAATGACCCATTCCGGTGCATTCCTTAACCTCCACACTACTGAGATGGCTCTGTTGTTTTGGCAACAGCACCTAGAGACATATTTGGTAGGCCGAAATACCCAACAAAATGGATCATGAACCGATCAATGTAACAAAGGAAGTAGGAATTTCCCAAGTCAATTAATTCCAATAATTGCCCATACAAATAGTCGCGCAGCATGTATCAATATATCCTGTTGAGATGGCAACAGCACCGGTCTCGCCAAGGTAACATGCCCCCGGGGGGAACTTTCACAGTACAATAACATTTAGGACGCGATTTATGTCAGTCTACATAGATAGAACTTGATATACTCAACAGCCAAAAAATATAGGACTCTTACATAATTTGTCATTTCATTTGTAAGGCATCAACAATTATGTCTTGAACCTACGAAGTGTAAATTCTCTGGGTCTTTATATGATTCATGTCAATAAATCTACAAATATTGTAATATTAAGAGAAATTTATTTAAAATTTATTAAAAAGTTATCACTTTCTTTAAACCATTACTGATCGAAGTAACTCTTTCGAAAGTCCAACTGATGATCACATTATAAAGTTTTTATGGAGGGTATATACGATTCGACCTGGCCGAATATAAACGCTCTTACTTTTTTCTTTTTTATATTATAGAAGAAAATAAAGAAATACAAATAAAAACGTCTAGTGCGACCGACTGGTGGCAATCATCTCAATATAATAAATACAAACAACGAATGAATGAGTACAAATAATACAGTTAAAGGCAAACGAATATTATGGGGGGCTTAATTAGACCTCCACCACAGACATTCAAGTCAGTTAGACGTTGACTTGCTAACGATCAGCAAGATTTTTAGCGGCAAGAAAACTGTGTTAATAAATAAAAAACGAATACTGTGTATAAAAAATATATATTTTTTTTTTGAAAAGAAAATAATTTCGTCGTAAAATTAAAATAGAAAACAAACAAAAAAAAAGAAAATAAAAACAATAAAAAGTGTATGAAAATAATTAGGAAAAACAACTTTGTACATAAATATAAAAAGAGATTTCTTTAAAAAAAATATATTTATTGCAATAGAGGTTAGTTTTTTGGGAGTTTAATTAATTATATATAATTTAGAAAAGTTAAGACTTAACATCAAAACTTGGTAACTAAGTTATAATTATTACAGTTAAGTTTAGTTTTTTTTTTTAATTTAATTAATTATAAAACTTAAAAAACATAATTATTTTTTTTTATTAAAAAAACTTGACCCATATTTTTTATTTAAAAAAAAAAGCATTATAAAAACAAACATAATTTTTCTGCTATTTTTATCAACAAAACAAATTTTATTTGCCAAAAAATGTTTTTAATTAAAATTGGACTTTGGACCTCTAACGTCGCGCAAAAAAAAACAATAACAACATAAATACTTTGAATGTATTAAATATAAAAAAACAATAACAATAAATTATTAAAAACCTTTTATTTTGTTTCTTTCTAACTACCACAAATTACAAATACAATAATATACATTATAAAATCTGATTAAAACAACTATACACTCTCTTTTGATTTCTATTTCAGATTTCAATATTATTCTCAGAGAGTAGCACCTACGTACGATATTTTGTATTTTATGAGATGTTTGTTGTGTTTTCTTGTTTTTTTTTTAAATATTTATCTTTTGAATAGTTTTCTTCATTTTTAACTGCATATTTGTTTAAATGTTGTGCAACATGTTTACAAAAAATAACAGTAGATATGTGATAGCAACATACATATTCCTAATCTTTATAGTATCATACATACATACTACTATTAATAGTACCAACAATAACAAAATAAACCGGTTAAAACAACAATAACTGACGAAAAATGTAGGTCAATATGTTTGTCAAGTTAGACCTGCATCTATTAAATGTAAATTGATCGATTTTTTTTTAAACAAAGATTAGGAAAATTTTCAAAACATATGTTTTTAGTTTTTGAAAATTTTGATAGAAAATTTCCATAAAAATGTAAATAAAATATTTGATTTTATTTACATTTTCAGTGCAACCTCGAAGGTTTTGATTTAAAAGTTTTAGATTTTTCGTTCTATGGATCAACTAGTTTATGGATTATTCAGTAGTTAAGTCTATTGATTAGTAATTGACATAGACTAGTCTTTGAACTATTCTATAGACTAGTCTTTGAACTATTCTATAGACTAGTCTTTGCACTTTTCCATAGACTATTCCTTGAACTATTCTATAGACTAGTCTTTGAACTATTCTATAGACTAGTCTTTGGACTATTCTATAGACTAGTCTTTGGACTATTCTATAGACTAGTCTTTGGACTATTCTATTGAATAGTCTTTGGACTATTCTATAGACTAGTCTTTGGACTATTCTATAGACTAGTCTTTGGACTATTCTATAGACTAGTCTTTAGACTATTCTATAGACTAGTCTTTGGACTATTCTATAGACTAGTCTTTGGACTATTCTATAGACTAGTCTTTGGGCTATTCTATAGACTAGTCTTTGAACTATTCTACAGACTAGTCTTTGAACTATTCTATAGACTAGTCTTTGGACAATTCTATAGACTAGTCTTTGGACTATTCTATAGACTAGTCTTTGGACTATTCTATAGACTAGTCTTTGGACTATTCTATAGACTAGTCTTTAGACTATTCTATACACTAGTCTTTGGACTATTCTATACACTAGTCTTTGGACTATTCTATAGACTAGTCTTTGGACTGTTCTATAGACTAGTCTTTGGACTATTCTATAGACTAGTCTTTGGACTATTCTATAGACTAGTCTTTGGACTATTCTATAGACTAGTCTTTGGACTATTCTATAGACTAGTCTTTAGACTATTCTATACACTAGTCTTTGGACTATTCTATAGACTAGTCTTTGGACTCTTTTATAGAATAGTCTTTAGACTATTCTATAGACTAGTCTTTAGACTATTCTATAGACTAGTCTTTGGACTATTCTATAGACTAGTCTTTGGACTATTCTATAGACTAGTCTTTGGACTATTCTATAGACTAGTCTTTGGACTATTCTATAGACTAGTCTTTGGACTATTCTATAGACTAGTCTTTGGACTATTCTATAGACTAGTCTTTGGACTATTCTATAGACTAGTCTTTGGACTATTCTATTGAATAGTCTTTGGACTATTCTATAGACTAGTCTTTGGACTATTCTATAGACTAGTCTTTGGACTATTCTATAGACTAGTCTTTGGACTATTCTATAGACTAGTCTTTGAACTATTCTACAGACTAGTCTTTGAACTATTCTATAGACTAGTCTTTGGACAATACTATAGACTAGTCTTTGGACTATTCTATAGACTAGTCTTTGGACTATTCTATAGACTAGTCTTTGGACTATTCTATAGACTAGTCTTTAGACTATTCTATAGACTAGTCTTTGGACTATTCTATACACTAGTCTTTGGACTATTCTATAGACTAGTCTTTGGACTGTTCTATAGACTAGTCTTTGGACTATTCTAAAGACTAGTCTTTGGACTATTCTATAGACTAGTCTTTGGACTATTCCATAGACTAGTCTTTAGACTATTCTATACACTAGTCTTTGAACTATTCTATAGACTAGTCTTTGGACTCTTTTATAGAATAGTCTTTAGACTATTCTATAGACTAGTCTTTAGACTATTCTATAGACTAGTCTTTAGACTATTCTATAGACTAGTATTTAGACTATTCTATAGACTAGTCTTTAGACTATTCTATAGACTAGTCTTTAGACTACTCTATAGACTAGTCTTTAGACTATTCTATAGACTAGTCTTTAGACTATTCTATAGACTAGTCTTTAAACTATTCTATAGACTATTCTATATTCTATAGACTAGTCTTTAGACTATTCTATAGACTAGTATTTAGACTATTCTATAGACTAGTCTTTAGACTATTCTATAGACTAGTCTTTAGACTACTCTATATACTAGTCTTTAGACTATTCTATAGACTAGTCTTTAGACTATTCTATAAACTAGTCTTTAGACTATTCTATAGACTAGTCTTTAAACTATTCTATAGACTATTCTATATACTAGTCTTTGGACTATTCTATAGCTTACCACTTTTGTTCATATTGTCTCTTTGTTTACCAACTAGTCTAATAGCTAGTCTCTGGATTAACCTAGTGACTTCCTATCGACAAGTCTATTGACTAGTATTTAGAGAAAAATGTTTTATTAAACCACTATATCTCATCAGGTACATTTATGAACTGTAAGGTGGACACGATTAACAAGTCGACAATGAATTTTAAGAACATCCATACAGAGTATTCAAAATATCCATTAAATATTACTTATTAATTGATCGCTAAGAATGTCAGCCATTTCTTTACCACAATCGATTTAGTTTAAACGCTTGCCTGAGCCAAATTGCAGCTCTGTTATATGCTATACATATATATCTTATCTGAAGAATAATATTTTTTGTCACTCTTGTTCTATCCCTTAAGTATCTTCTGTGTATACAAATTGGTCTTATAAGTTAAGATCACGAAACCAAAATAACTGCGAAAAGATGTCCATGATGTAAAATCATTTTGTTCATCTCTGATCAGCATGACCGCATGGTCTGTATAGCCAACAGTTTTAATATGTTTAAGTAAATATCATATTTAAACATTTTGAATTTTCTCCATCGATTATAATGTGGGATAAAAATATAAATACACTTTGAAACGGTTTAAACATCTTAAACGTGCAAAGTCCAAACATTTTATCGCATAAATTAATTTGCAACAAAAACAATGTTGAAAAATTTTGCACAAATATTAGACGCAATAAGTTTGGCTAACATAGAATACTATTAGAATATAAAATATATGCTACAATACATACATATGGAATCTATTATCTTACTATAAAATGTCAACTTTTCTCGAAACTATGTTTTCTTGATACATACATATAAAAGACTTTGCCCGAAATCTGTCAAAATTAGAAGCAGCAAACATCAAGAAACTTTTTCGCGTTTTTAGTATGAGTCCGCTTTACGCTGAAATAAGGTCAATTTTTGATATTTACTGAAAAAAATTAATTATTTCTATAAAATTATTATTTTAGACTTGTATACTAAACAATTTTTAATAAACTTTTTTTTCAGTTCTAAAATTAATTTTAATTAATACATAATCATAATCTAAATCACCTTTTGTTTGGAAAACAAACTGGATTTATAATTAAAAATATTTAATTAAACAATTCGTATTAATGATTTAAATTCAATTGAACAAATTTATACAAATCAAAATAATATTATACAATTGCTATAATATAGCTTTTTTACTAAAAGAGTGGCATAACTCCAAAAACAGAAAGTTTCAAATAACAATTTCTTAAATAACTTTTCAACGAATTATGTGATTAATCAAGCAGACTTCCAGCAGAGCATTTACAAAGGATAGTAAAATTGAACCATGATCAAAATTATTTCTAAACAGTTTAGGAGCGATATTATAAAAATTGCATCTAGTTCTTTCTCCTCCTTCGAAATAAGATCGTAATACTTTGGATTTTATGTTTTATCGGAACATAAATTAGTTTTACGACCAGATGTCTTATTCTCTCACACCGAATACCTATACATTTTTAAAAATAGATAAATATGAATGAAAAATTTAGATCTCCGTATTTTTTAAATAGTAAGTTTAAAAAAATCTAATTTTGAGTTAGGTCAGTCTTGTAGTAAGTTAGTGATACGTATGTATTTATGTATTCTGAATTTGCTTTGTTTAAACAATTGTCGTATTAATTGTTTACAAATTGTTGTCATCAAGCTACAGTAATACCACGATGTGTGTTTAAAATGTTTACGGAAATGGAATGGTAACACACATCAGTCTGTGCAACCATTATGTACACTATGTGAAAGATTAGACTATAGACTAGAATTAGACTAGACAACATACTAGACAATAGAATAGACTAGACTAAAGACTAGACTATAGACTAGACTATAGACTAGACAATAGACTAGACTATAGACTAGACTATAGACTAGACTATAGACTAGACTATAGACTAGACTATAGACTAGACTATAGACTAGACTATAGAATAGACTATAGACTAGACTATAGACTAGACTATAGAATAGACTATAGACTAGACTATAGACTAGACTATAGACTAGACTATAGACTAGACTATAGACTAGACTATAGACTAGAATATAGACTATAGACTAGACTATAGACTAGACTATAGACTAGACTATAGACTGGACTATAGACTAGACTATAGACTAGACTGTAGACTAGGCTGTAGACTAGACTGTAGACTAGACTATAGACTAGACTATAGACTAGACTATAGACTAGACTATAGACTAGACTATAGACTAGATTATAGACTAGACTATAGACTAGACTATAGACTAGACTATATACTAGGCTATATACTAGACTATAGACTAGACTATATACTAGACTATAGACTAGACTATATACTAGACTATAGACTATACTATAGACTAGAATATAGACTAAATTATGTTACTACACATGTATGTATGTATGTATATCTACATTAAATATATTTACATACATACTTGTAAATATTCTAAATACAAATAATGGCGTAGCATAATCGACAACGTCATTTGTTTACAATAATTATTTATTTAATTGTTTTTGTTTTTTTTTCGTAGAGGTTTCTATTATGTTTTAAACTATTAATGAATGTCTCTTTTTCAGATTACTATTTTCAATGTTTTTCTTTTCTATGATTATTTAGCAGTCATAGTAGATGGTTTAAATTTGTATTTTTGCTTTTCGTAGTATTTGTTCATTCAAAACAAAAATAAACAAAAGAAACTTATAAAAAATACAATTTAATTTTATCAAGGCAATTTTGTGTAAAATAGTAAACAAATAAAATAATATTTTAACTTCTGCAACCACAACGTATTTTTACCTTTTTTTATTATCTAGAATATTATTTACAATTATTGTTTTTGTTTGGTATTATTTGTTATTATTTATGTAATATAATAACACTAATATAACAAAAAAAAAAAAAAAAACTAGTAAACATTTGTAAATTTTTATTGTATACACTTGCATTTTTTTCATACAATTTTATTTTTTCATTCAATTGAATTTTAAGTATTTCGAACAAAGTTCATTTTATTATTGTTATTTAACAATTATTATTTTTTTTCAAATACCTAATTTGTTATCAATTTATTATAATAAACTTTTTTGATTTAAACTAAACTTTTTTTAAATTCTAATAAAGTTGATAATTGACTGAATTATTACGAAATTGATTTTTAACTTGTACTAATCAATTTATGAAAAAATATAATAAAAATACAATTTAGTAGGGATTTCAATTGTAAACCTCAGGCCCCCGGGGGCATGTACTTTGGTGAAGCCTCCACCTTGGTGTTATTGCAATCTCGAGGTAAAAGGAGGTGACCTCTAGTCTGGCCGGTCTAGCGGTTACGTCTCTTGGTGCTGTTGCCGAATCAAGAGAGGCCATCCAATGGTCAGAGATTAGATAGCTCGCATACTTCAGCAAAGTGCTTGTGCATGGACCGGTCAAAGCCTATGTACAAAAATTACCACCTGAGTTCTTCATTGAAGGATAAAGGGGCGATGGTAGACCGTTCTCAAGTCTACCCAGTGGATGAAAAAGACCACCGTGAAATAAGGCCGTCAGGGCAGGTGTTCACGTTAAAACTCTCGACATTCATGTAAATATCAGGCACGGAAACTTAGCTTTTTGAAATAGTACAAAATTTTCCTAAATTAAAACTAAATTTTTAAAAAACTAAATTACAAAAATTTCCTAAAAACTAAATTTTTAAAAGTACTAAATTACTTTACGATTTTTAAACATCTATTGACTAAGAACTATTCTATTAATTTGTCTATGGACTTGTCTACTAATTTATCTATTTTGACTAGTATATTAAATAACTTATGGACTACTAAATGGATTAGACTTTGAACTAGTCGATTGACTACTAACTAGTCTATGGATAAGTCTATCACTTTGACTATAGACTAGTTTTTCTACTATAGATCTCTAGTGTGAAGATGTCGAAGATGTTGCGCGATAGACTGTAGAGAAATCAAAGAAGAATTTGATCAAAATATCTTCGGAAATTTGTAATATATAAAGGACCAATTAAAGAAATAAAAATTTAAACATTAAATAACTAAAATTTAATAATAGCAGTATTCCAGACATTTTGGGAAACTACTCTAGATTAACATTATCAATCAAGTTTTAGCAGACATTTTTTTCTGTTTACGTCTGAATAAAACAACCTAAATAAGTATTTTATCTATCATAAACTTTGGTTGTCTAAATAATTTTCTAGGTCTTATGACAATAATTTCTTAGCGGCTATATAATGACATTTGATAATGAACTTAAATACCAGACCAATTACTGTGGGTATTTAAAGCTCATTCATATAACATTTGCTATAAAAATAAGGTCCTAATTAAGATTAATATCTATTTATTTAGTATTTTCCATAAAAAATATATAATAAATTGTAGTTTCTTATTTTTTTATAGAATTTTGTATATAAAAATTATTCAAATATTGAAATAATTTCCTGTATACGTGCGTAATTGTGGGCCCTAAATATGGCTGAAGCCCATCAAGCCGTAGCCTTTTCATTTGCCATTACCCATGAAGGGTTCGATATCAACTATGATCAAGAAGTTCTTAATTTAGTATGGAACTCTGGTATTAGATCATGGAAGAAACGTTTAGCCAGAGCCAGGGTAAGTTTTTTTTTTGTTACACATTATAACAATCAACTATAAATTGTAATTTAAAATTTAATTTCGTATTTTTTTTTAGAACGGTATACGCAATGGCGTTTATCCCGCACACATACACAGTCTTTGGCTTATAACGGCCATAGCGCTGGGTTTACATTTTGCCGGCATGAATGCGCCGTTTAATATAATAAATCGTGTTCTAGTGCATTTACCAGCGAATACAATAAATTGGCAAATAACCGCCTGTTTTCTGGCCTCATTAATTGTTTGGCTAAGTATTTGTATGACAATGCGTTACACTCTAAAATTATTGCTTATGTATAAGGGTTGGATGTATGAATCTCGAGCGCCGGGTAGTAAAATATCTTTGCGCACTAAACTTTGGGCTGGTGCCGTTAAGGTATTTTCTAGTTGGAATAAACCCGGTTTATATAGTTTTCAAGGTTCTCTACCCAGACTGCCTTTGCCGTCGGTACATGAAACTATGCAACGTTATTTGAGATCAGCACGTCCTCTTTTGGATGATGAGAATTATGCACGTATGGAACGTTTGGCTAATGAATTTGAAAATACTATTGGCAAGAAATTACAATGGTATTTAGTATTGAAAAGTTGGTGGTCTACTAATTATGTTTCTGATTGGTGGGAGGAATATGTTTACCTACGTGGTCGTTCCCCTTTGATGATTAACAGTAATTTCTATGGTACCGATGCTATCTTCATGGAGTTGACTAAAAATCAAGCGGCTCGAGCAGCTAATATCGTTTATTTGTTGTTGTCATTTAGACGTGCTATAGAAAGACAAGAATTGCAACCGGTAAGTTTATAGATAGATAGATAGATAGATAGATAGATAGATAGATAGATAGATAGATAGATAGATAGATAGATAGATAGATAGATAGATAGATAGATAGATAGATAGATAGATAGATAGATAGATAGATAGATAGATAGATAGATAGATAGATAGATAGATAGATAGATAGATAGATAGATAGATAGATAGATAGATAGATAGATAGATAGATCGATAAATAGATAGATAGATAGATAGATAGATAGATAGATAGAGATAGATAGATAGATAGATAGATAGATAGATAGATAGATAGATAGATAGATAGATAGATAGATAGATAGATAGATAGATAGATAAATAAATAGATAAATAGATAAATAATATATTTATTTTGTGGATGAATCTTAAAAACTAATTAAAAGTTGCACTTTTTATTTTAGATTATGGTTCAAGGTATGATTCCTTTGTGCTCGTGGCAATATGAACGTACTTTCAATACTGTAAGAGTACCTGGTCTAGAAAGCGATCGTATTGTGCACTATAAGGACTCAAATCATATTGTGGTTCTACACAAAGGCTGCTATTACAAAGTATTAATCTACTACAAAGGACGTCAATTGAGACCTTGCGAAATTCAAATGTAAGCTCGAGAAAAAAAATATACATATATAAAAAATATATCCTTATTTTAGAAAACAAATATATTTTTACTAAAAATCAGATTTTTCAATAAAAATTTTAAACATTTTTCTAATTTCCAGACAAATGGAAGAGATCCTTAATTCCAAAGCAACACCATTGCCAGGTGAAGAACATTTAGCTGCTTTGACCGCTTGGAATCGTTCAAAATGGGCCGAGGCTCGTAATACCTATTTTTCACGTGGTGTTAATCGTGTTTCATTAAATACCGTTGAATCAGCTGCATTCGTATTATCATTAGATGAAGTTCCATATGAATTTGATTTGACACGTCCCGAACTATTGGATAACTTTGGTAAAACTTTGCTACATGGCAATGGTTATAATCGTTGGTTCGATAAGAGTTTTACCGTGTGTGTGGGTACTAATGGACGTGTTGGTTTCAATGCTGAGCATACTTGGTAAGTTGAAAATTTTCTTTAGAAAAAAAAGAATATGAAATAACTTTTTTCTATAAACTAAATATTGGTTTAATTTTAATTTTCGCTAAGAAAAATTAAATAATGAGAAAATAATTTTAAAACTATTCTGCAAAATAATTATTATTTGAAAATGATAATAATGAATACTTTTTTTGATAATAAATAAATAAAAAAAGGGCCGATGCTGCTGTTGCTTCTCACATGTGGGAAAATCTTATTGTGGATGATTTAGACACCGATGGGTAAAGTTTTTTTCTGTTT